>NW_028253499.1:0-10770 GCF_964263255.1 Lissotriton vulgaris
ACTGACAGTGTCGTGGAGAAAAGAAACGAAGAACTTGGAATACAGTCCTCTGTCTGCGAGCTTTGGGCGAACTCAGAAACGCGAAACCGCTTTGTTGAAGATGTGGTGTGGACAGGGGTTGGTTGGGGAGCCGGAGTGGATGGTGTTCATCGTGTGGGTGGTGTCTTCCGTGCTGACGGGGGTCCATGTGCGGAGGGTGGTGGTGGGGGGCGCTGGTTTGGTGGTAGGGTCTGTGGTCTGAGGGCCGAAGCTGTCGTGTATATCGGCGATCTTGCGGTGGAAGAACGTGGCGAGGGAGTTGCAGAGGTCTTGTGATGGCGTGATGTCGTGGCTGGCGTTGGGGTTGGAGAGTTCTTTCATGATGCTGAAGAGTTCCTTGCAGTTGTGGGCATTGTTGTCCAGCCGTTCTTTGAAGGATGACCTTTTGGTGGAGCGGATCAGCTGGTGGTTGTCGCGGATGGCGTTCTTGAGGGATGTCATGTTTTCCGCTGATTGGTCGTGGCGCCAGGCTTTATCGAAGGCACGGCAGGATTGCTTGGAGTCTTTGAGGTCGTTGGTGAACCAAGAGGCTTTTTTGATGTCAGGGTTGCTTGGGGTTTTTTCAGTGGTGGTAGGGCATTGGCGCAGTCAGTGATCCACTGTGTGAGGTTGCGGGCTGCTTCGTTGGGGTCCGTGGTGTTGGTGGGTGGGTTTTGGCTCAGGGAGGTGGTGAGCTGGTCGGTGGTGATCTTGCACCAGCATTTTCGGGGGGCTTGTTGCGGTCGGTGGTGGGTAGTTGTTTTCCTGAAATTGAAATGGACGCAGCTGTGATCAGTCCAGTGGAGTTCGGTGGCGTGGTTGAAGGAGACGTGGTTGCTGGAGGAGAAGACGGGGTTGAGAGTGGGCCGGCTCGGTGGGTGGGGGTGTTGACCAGTTGCTTGAGTCCGAGGTTGGCGAGGTTGTCTAGCAGGGAGGTGGTGTTGTTGTCCTTGTTGTTCTCCAGGTGGAAGTTGAGGTCCCCTAGGAGGATGTAGTCGGAGGAGGCGAGAGCGAGCGGGCTGATGAAGTCTGCGATGGCTTCGCTGAAGTGGGTGCGTGGTCCTGGGGGTCTGTAGATGAGGGTACCTCTGAGGGTGGTCTTGGGGTCGGTGTGTATCTTGAAGTGAAGGTGCTCGGCGGTGGTGATGGCGTCGGTGTTGTCTATTGTGATGCGGATGGTGTTTCTGTGGAAAATGGCGATGCCCCCTCCGGTTTGGTTGATGCGGTCCTTCCGGATGATCTTGTAGCCGTCCGGGATGGCTATGGCGATGTCTGGGGCTGAGGAGGCATTCATCCAGGTTTCCGTGAGGAAGGCGACGTTCGGCGCTGTGGAGTCAAAGAGGTCCCAGAGTTCGGCAGCGTGTTTGTGGACGGAGCTGGTGTTGAGCAGGATGCACTTGAGGTGGTTGTTGCTGGTGCCTGGCCTGGTGGGTGCGTTGCTGGTCCAGAGGCAGGTGTACTTGCAGGCGCGGCAGGTGAATGCACCGTGGGTGCGTTTTGGGGTGGCTCGGAAGCAGGCTGGCTGTCGGCCGGTGTTGAGTGCGAGGAGGGTGGTGGCGTCGTATCTGCGTCGGGAGGGCTGGCTCAGGCGGGTTCCAGGGGTTCTGGCGCTGGGCGCGGTCCAGGCGTGGACGGTCGTAGACGGGCTTGCCTTTGGCGCGCCTTCGGCGCACAATCAGCATGACCGCTGTGCGTGGCCACTGCGCGTACGCGCAGTCCCCGCCATATATGGCGAAGTGGGAGGGAGGAGCAGCTGGGAGGCGGGAGCGGGGCGGTGAATGGGGAGCAGGAACGGGCTAAGAGGAAAAGGGGGCAGGGCTACAGGGGAGCAGCAGCGAGTGGCGGGAGGAGACAAGAGCGGGAGCCAGGCATGGGGGTAGCGGCGAGGGGGCGTGCCTTTAGGACAGAGGCACAACAATAGAAAATAAAATGGAGTGGCCCAGGCAGAGAGGGCACGGAGGCTGTAAAAGAACGGAGTGGCCCAGGCAGAGAGGGCACGGAAGCTGTAGAAAACGGAGTGGTTCAAGCAGAGAGGGCACAGAGGCACAGGCTGGAAGGGCAGCAGGAGAGGCGGCGAGAGATGCGGCAGCCGCGGTGACCAGGGCACACGGGAGCCGTGCGGTGAGTGGAGCGACCGGTCCTGCGAACAGGGTCAAGGGTCACACACAAGAACAAAATTTACTAGCACTTGCACTTTGAATGGTTTTAGACTGCATTTACATTTTAAAGTTAGAGAAATGAAGACTACTAGTATATGTGATGGTAGATTTTGGGGAGCAGCTGACCTGACAACAGGCTGCGTAAACTTGTCAGTGGCACTGAGAAAGGTATGGGAGGGCACATGATAAGAATTAATATAGTATGAGTCTTAGCAATAGTAGTTTAAGCACTTGCAGCACAATAGATAATGTATGAAGCTATGGTCTTATCATCTGCATTCAATGTGAGGTTAAACTTGAGTGTGTTTCAGCTATAAATTTGATGTAAATAATTGCCCCAGGAGCTGTAGTACATTAGAAGTGCAATAGTGATTGGCAATGGATTTTTAAATTGCCTCGTACACTTAATTAGGAATTTAACTCAGATGTATTTGCACAATGAATTCAATAGTTGAACAAATGAGTGTCAATGACTTGAAATTGCCTCAACAACAATTTGACGGATTTAATTGTGTTTTATATTACCGTACTTTATTTATTTATTTTGGTAAATATGCAATGTATGCATTGGTCTCAAACGCCAGGCACAAGTGTGAGTGCCAAGTCTGTCTATTATGTCAGTTGAAAGTTCACCACATGTGACCGTCAACCCTGCATTTTAAATGGAGCAATTACGATGATGTTTTGTTGTGTGAGCAAGGCAGGAAGTGCCGAAACGCCTAGCAGCTGTATATCTCAATAAACGAGAAACTTACTGTATATCCGGCCCCTGTGTCGGTGTCCGTTGCTTAATCAAAGGCACTGGAGTTGGAGTTTGATATATATATATAAATACTGAAAAAACATAGGTTTCAGGGACGTTATAGTTAGTTGGACATTTCACTCATACAAAACCAGTGAAATTCCCCCGTTATAGTTAGTTCAGCTAACTATAACTCGCGCGCACACAATGCACTACTGATGACGTCACATATTACATCACTCATAACATGGTCAGTGACATCACTCATGACATCACTGATGACATCTCAAATGACATCACTGATGACATCATCCAGGGAATGTGTTTTTGTCTGAAAATTAAATATGTTTTTTATATGTATATCTCAAGGTCGATGGAAGAATAAATAGGTATATAAGTGTATAAATGGATGATTTTCTGTTGTAAAATTGATTGTATAATAGACTGATTAAGTGTATCTTAGTGAATACATGGGTTAGTGAATGTTTAAATATGTAAATATCCGTACTAGTCTCTCACTTTGTTTATAAGTGGCTTCATGGGTTGGTGAGTAGCTACATGAGTGTCTATATAGGTTATTAGTTGGTTTTTTGAGTATCATTATGAGTGTCTGAGTGTCTGTATAGTTCGGTGGGGGTATTACTTAGTGCATAGATGCATGAATGAGCGACTCACTGTATGTGTTAAAGACAGCATGTTTGCAGGACTGTATGGGTGGATGAGTGTGTGTATGGGTGTGTTAGTGAGTGAATGACTGTCTCAATAGTGTCTTTATGAGTAAATACATATGTTTTAAACTAGTATATGTGAGTATTGGTGTAAAATCAAGCAGATGTTATTTGTGGCCCTTAAGCAAAAAGTTTACACCGGGAAGGAAAAAGTATGGTTTGATAAGGAATGCAGTAATTCCCACATAAATCTTAAGAGAGTTTTAAAAACGAAACCGAAAGTTATGGTAGATATTAAACAGGCTAGGCTTATGTACAAACAGGCCCAAAAGAAGAGAAGAATGGAACTAAGAACAGAAGCATGGCAGAATCTGCGCTAGGCCAGTGAAAATAAAGACGATACTGGCTTCTGGAAGATAGTTAACGCGTCTTTTTTATCCACACGAGATACTGATATCATTGACGGGGCAATTGGAGATGATAAGTGGGTACAGTATTTTAGTGGCCTTTATAATGACAGTGTGTCAAAAAGAAATTCCCTTTGGGCACCTTAATGAGAACAAAGCAACTTATGCAGACAAAATTTACATCAATTCATCAAACATAAAAGCATATCAATCAGAGCAATGCAATGAGTAACCCAATTCTGTAAGGACAAATAGATTCAGTATGCACAGTTTATTTATATAATTAAAAAACGATTAAAAAACACATTAAAAAAGTATATAAAACAAGGGAAAACAGACAATATACAGAGGAACAAATCATATACATGAGTTCATCCAATTAATTCCTAAAGCTAATGAGGGAGATACAGATAAGGTATATTCAGCAACAGTCAGAATACTCCTTGACCAATATATATTGTACTTCTCCCTTAGTTTTCAACGCGTTTAGACGGGCATTTAACATATAGCCGCCTTCATCAGGAAAATATTAGCTGTCTTCCCAAGATAGCTTTAAGGGAAGGCCTGCCTTCTAGGTAGGGGATTGACGCCTCCTTCCTCTCGAGCAGAATCGTAATTTCTAGAGCTGACGGTGTTTACATAAGCCACAGCTAAAACGATCCTATTTATTTCTCGATGTCATATACACGAAAACGAATACAGTATGTCCCTTCTGGGCAGAGTAAAAGTATAAGCCTTAAAAAGTCGTTGTTTTTAATACAACTTGCACGCGGTAAAGAATTATGGTCGCAGGAGTTCGATACTCGTAGTACAACTTTGAAAAAAGGCAAAAAGGGCCTGAGAGCTATCTCCAGTCTCTTCAGTCTTTAAAATGTACCGCCTCTTAAGTTATAATGCGCCGAACATCTCGCGTGCAGGTCCAGTTATTTTCAAAAACACTCCCCACCCTTATTTCCTAATAACCCAACATCCCGCTCCTAAAATTAATTACAATTTTTCTATAAAATAATTTTAAATTTCACATTTACATGTAAAATTTTCTAGAATATATTTTTAAATGTCATATTTACATTTAAATTTTATAATAAAATTTATTTTTAAATTAAAAATACAAGTTTCAAATTTATATTTGACTAAAATGCATTACTATTAAATATATATTTTTTAAAACACTCCCCACCCTTATTCCCTATTAACCCAACATCCCGCTCCTAAAATTAATGACTATTTATTAAATTAAAATTTCATTTTCAAATTTAAATTTATATTTCATTTTACAAAAATATATTTATTGAAAAATTCACATTTTTTATCTGAAATTTATATTTATATTACAAAAATTACATTACAATTTACATTTTTTAAACACTCCCCACCCTTATCCCCTATAAACCCAACATCCCGGTCCTAAAAAATATCTAACATTTTTTAATAATTAATATTTATTCCTATTATATAAACATTTATATCTATTAAAAATAACATAAATATAATACATCATATAACGATATTTTAACATTTTGATATTTACAACATCGATATTTCTTACTTCGACATTATTTACATCGATATTACATACAATGACACAAAACAATATTTTTAACTTCGATATGTAAAACATCGATATTACTTACCTGCGATATTTAGAACTCAATATTTCTGTACCTCGACATTAAAAACTCGATATTTTGACTGTGTACCCCTACTCAAATATAAAACAACTTAGAGAAGGTGTTGGACACTAAAGGGGCAATATTTACTATTCCCACAACAATCTAAACTAATTTGGGGAAGGTGTTGGACATTAAAGGGTTGAAATTTACTATTGCCACTCCAATCTAAACCCACTTGTGTAAGGTGTTGGATACTAAGGGCCTAAGTTCTATGTCGGTCGGAGGCACCTTTTCGGTGTGGGAACCGCCCGACCATAGGTCGGCGGTTTCGCACAACCCATCACGATGCGACCGCACATGTTGCGGTAGCAAAGTCCTTTTTCTCTATGGAAGCTTGTGCAGAGGGTGGAAACCGCCAGCAGAGCAAGCTCCCATTAAGAAATGGGAGTTTGTGTAAATCCCTACCGTGTAGCAGGCAAAATAATTAAATCCTATTCAAAAGATAACTTTTTTACCTACTATATGATATTTTACAAAGACAAAATATACAAAATAGTACAGAATATCAAATTTAAGTTAATTGTACCTGTATCTAAAATGTAATATTATAACACACAAATCTAAACTACTATTATTTATATACAAAATTAAATTAAAAAAATAATAAAAGGTTTTTTCCATTTAGTAATAATATTTCCAAATTGTAATGAATATTTCTACCATTACTCAAATATTTCAACGTACAACTACATTTTTTTTCAAAAATCCAAAATTTCTACGAAATGTTCCCAAACTTTTAAAAAACGTTTGAAATTATTACAATTTTTTATGTTTTAATATTATTTTTACAGTTTTAATACAATTACAAAATATTGATATAAAAATAATGTTTCTTTTAAAATATACATAAATACAAGTATAAAATTATCTAAAAATGTGTTTGATATTTTCAAATATTTAATATTTTATTTAAAAAAAATTAAAATATATCTTATTTCACATTAACTTTATAATTAGAATTAAAATATAATACAATAGTACACGTTTTCAAATTAATAAAACAATTGTATATCTAAAGAATTATCAGCTTAAAATGATTTGACAGTACAGGGGATGAAGATAGGGACGATACGGAGGAGGTGGGAGGCGAAGTAAGGGGCAAATTAGTGGCTATGGCATATGAAGGGAGAACGCAAGATAAGATTTTTCCCCTGGAAATCTCTCTGACTATTGATGAAATAACAAAAGCAATAGAAGAGAGTGCAGCAGGTAAAGCGCCTGGCCCAGATGGCATACCTGTGGATATCTACTGAGTTGTGGGCCCCGCTTTTGACGAATGTTCTTATGAACTGCATGCAAAAGGGTTTTATTTCTACTTGGACTGATTCAATAATCATACCCATTTTTAAAAAGGGTGACCGAAATGAGCCAACATGTTATCGCCCCATTTCTCTGCTAGACTCCCTCCTGAAAGTGGTTGGGAGGGTGATCTTGAGTAAGGTACAAAATTGGGCTGATGAAATGGGTGTGCTATCAAACCTACAATATGGATTTCGAGCAGGCCTTGGGGCAATCGAACAAAGTCTGAACCTGAGCTTGAATATTGCTAAGTACACAAGGGTAAAGAATGGTAACATATTTTTGACTTTTGTTGATCTCAGCTCAGCATTCGACTGTGTAGTGCATGAAAAACTGTGGGGCATTTTAATGGAAACTGGTGTCGATCTAAGTATATTGTTATTTTAAAAAGAGTTGTATAGGGACGCTGGCGCGAGAGTTAGGTACGGGAAACAGGGGGAATGCTCTAAAAGATTTAAAATAAGTAAAGGTGTGAGACAAGGGTGCGTTCTCGCCCCATTTCTTTTCACCCTGTATATTAATAGCGTAGGCAAACACCTGGCAGAGCACCCAAACAATCATCCAGTACTTGATGGCTGCCCCATACCTATCCTATTATATGCTGACGACGCAGTCTTAATGTCTAGGACACAAAATGGCCTTCAAAGAACTCTCACACAGTTTGTTGACTATATGCAGGATAGGGGTCTTAGGGTGAATATAAAAAAACTTTTACCATGACATGTGGGAAGGTGTCTTTAAAAAAAAAGTAAGGTCTTTATTAATAAAAAGAAAATAGAGTGTACTAATAGTTTTTCGTATTTGGGCATAGACTTTGCTATCACAGGAAAATGGGGGGCTGCAATACAGTCTAGAAAACAAATGATGATGAGAGCAATTGGGGGGGGGGGGTAACCAGCTTTGCTGGTAAACTGGGTAATAAGCCAATTCCCGAGTTGATATCTATATATAAATCCAAATGTATTTCCACAGCAGTATATGGACTGGCATCTGGGGTGTAGCTAACGTTAAGAGCTTACAACAATGTGAGAATGCCTTTTTAAAATATTTATTGGCAGTACCTAATTCCACAGCTAACCACATTTGCCACTGTTAGAAACGGGATCTCTGGCTGGCCAAGGCTCGAGCCAAAGTCAGTCAGAGATCCCCATTGCTAAGTCAGGGCAAGGGAGTTACACACCAAGATAACCCCTGCTCATCCTCTAGGTAACGTGACGTGAGCAGCAAGGCTAATCTCGGAGGCGATGTGTAAAGCGTTTGCGCGCGCACCCAGCAACAACACCCAAGGCCCACCACAAAGGAAACTCCACACAAGGTTATATAAAAAATAGCCTTTGTATTATAGCAAAAACACATTAGATAAAACACACACTTTACAATGTGCCAACAGGTACGGGCAGAATTTACAGGGGATTATGTACAGGACAGGGCCACATGGACCACTGCCAGGGGTATGCACTTTTAGAATTAGCACTTGTTGTAATAATACTTTGTAGGTATAACATTTAGCACATAGACATATAATGACTGTAGCACCAAAATAGTAAATGTAGCACACAACCAGTAATCACTGGTAACGGGTTAATACCTCCTATGCAACCCTAACCACCTTAGGAAAATCACGCAGGGAATTAGGATCTTATTATCAGGACCTGTAGAAACATAAAACAATCACCTAAGCAGGTCACATTTAGCAAAGGCAAATAAACATAAAACAATCACCTAAGCAGGTCACATTTAGCAAAGGTAAATAAACATAAAACAATCACCTAAGCAGGTCACATTTAGCAAAGGTCATAAATTACACAAGGTGCACATGGCACAACACTAGAACTGTCCCTCAGGCCAACTGGGCTCTCAAGGGCTGAAATGCCCTTAGTCCAAAATGTCAGGGCAGGCTGCGCAGGCAGCAAAGAACAAACCTAAACGTGGCAACTGCCCACAAAGTGCTGGGCAGTTGTAAATCAATGATGAGCCAACGTTGGAGCCTTGTGGGCTCAAGAACAATGGTGGGGCAAAACACAGCGTGGGAGCCGCAGGCTCTAACCACCTGACTGTCCCTCAAGAGCCTCTCTGGGCTCTACAAAGTAATGGCACCTCGAGCCTCTCTGGGCTCGTAAAACAACATGGGTTGTGAGCCTCTTGTGGCTCTAAACCAAGAATGGCACTCAGGAGCCTCTCGGGGCTCTAAAGAACAACTGGGGCCCAATCGCCTCGTGGGCTCAAAAACGGAATGGCCCCTCAGAGCCTCGGGGCTCTGCAACAACTGTGGGAAGGCAGGGGCAAATCCCACCAGGTGCAACTAGCCCACCAGGTACCTCCATTAAGCGCCACAGAGCTGTGTTGCAGAGAGGTGTAAAAAGGGACGTGGCCACAGAACACCTCTCTGCAATGCAGCTCCCTGGCGCATACTGGAGGTTCCTGGTGGGCTAGTTGGCCCCCAGGTACCCCAGTATTCAAGGGGAATTAGTTCCCCATCTGCAAACGAACCAGGGGGCACGTTTGCAGAGTGCTGCAGGGAGGGGGCGGGCCTCCAGCGCGATGCCGGTCTTTTTAAAAATAATTTTTTAAGAAGGAGGGCTGTGTGGCCCCCCTTCTTTTCCTAATTTATTGGCCCTTGGGACCCCATCCCCGAGGGCCTGACCACTATTAAAAAAAATATAATAATTGGAAGGGGGCTGCGTGCCCCCCCCTCCCGATGCCATAATCGGCCCCCGGGGACCCCATCCCCCAGGGCTGGGCCTATCCGTTGGGGAATGTGGGGGGTTGGAGGTCCCGCTGGCTCCCCGCCTCCTGCGGGAGCCGGCATTGCTTTTCCACACAGGGAGCTGCTGAGATACAGCTCCCCGTGTGGAAAAGCAATCTGCTTTGGTATTTGGAAGAGAAAGCAGGTTTCCTGCTCTCTCTTCCAAATACCAAAGCAGAGTTTGCTATGGCAGGGAGGGAGCCGCAAGGCTCCCACCCTGCTATAGCAAGCTGCAGTGTCCCGGGGTTGGGCACCCCGGGACACTGCAGGAGCTGGCCCTGGGGGGGTTCGGTTCCCAGGGCCATGACAGGTCTCCAGAAGGGGGGGCCGTGCAGCCCCCTCTCCCACCATTTACAAAGCCCCAGGGGGTCACAGACCCCCTAATTTTAACATTTAGAGCCCCGGGGAGGTGGCGGTCCCTGGGGCGTTGGGGGGGGGGGGAGGGTTCAAGCCCCCCCCACACAGGTTTTAAAATTTTTGTTTTTAAAAAACAAGCCCCGGGGTGGCGGTCCCCGGGGCTACGGGTGGCCGTGAGCCCTCCGCAAAAGCAATTATGTTTTAAAAGCCCCGGGGGGTGGTGGTCCCCGGGGCTGTGGGGCCCCTTTGGGCCCCTATCACAATACAAATATTGCCCCCGGGATTTGGCCCACCCGGGGGCTAAATATTAACAAAGATTTGTCAATCTGCGCCAAAGTTATTGGGAATAGAATGTTGCGATTTTCCTATGGTAACTAGGCCCTAACTATAACTACCTACTGGCGACTGCCAGTAGGTAACTACGCTACTGGCGACCGCCAGTAGTTAATATATATATATATATATATATATATATATATATATATATATATATATATATATATATATACATATATATGTGTGTATATCTGTATATCTATACACAAACACTCACACATACACACACACACACTACACACACACACACGTTTAATTACCTTAATTCTAATTACAATGCATGATAAAGGCATATGCATGGTAAAGACTTATGTTGTTAAGGCTGCGTGGTAAAGGCACTGCATGGTTAAAACATGGTTGTAAAG
>NW_028253500.1:0-22750 GCF_964263255.1 Lissotriton vulgaris
GTGTCATTGATAGATTGTAATTTTCCTGTTACAGAATGTCCTAATGATGTTGTGAATATGTTAGCCTAATGTGTCTAACCAATATGCAGTTACAGCTTATTATTCATGTGCTGCAACCCACTGAGCTATTTTTGTAATATGCAAGCTTTATTTGGATAGAATTGTTTCTGTAATGGTTAAGCTTTTGTCTTATTTTTGCCTTCTAAGTTAGAAGACTTGTTGTAGTACATTGCTTTCCCTTGGTTAGGTTCCCATTAGTGATATGTATGCTTTCCTATAAGAGAGAGAAGCTTGTCTATGGCAGACAGACTTCTGATGCTGACATTTGCTCTGCAGCTCCAATGTCTCATGGTACAGTTTTTCCCCCCCTCCCTTATGAGCAGAAAATCCCTGTTTCAGCATTTCTTGCCTTGAGTTAGTTTTGGAGAAATGTTTCCATGCCCTGGAGTAGCAGAGCCTCGGATCTGTGGCCTTGAGGGGAGATAACAGTGTTGCCTTCGCAGGTGCAGATGCCTCATGTATGAGTTGATTGTTCACCCTCTGCTAGGCCCAGGTCTTTTCCAGTCTGGGCGTGGTTTTACTCTGCCATGCTATGTTATAATGTATTGCTGTGATGAGATGAGGCAGTCCTTTCGGTGCACTCCCTAGGGTGTAGACCTGACGGGGCCCATCTGCAGATGAATATTATGTCCTAATAAATATATTCCTAATTCTTCTCCACTGCCAGGCTGGCTTATTATATGAGAATGATAGATGAGTGAGGTAAGTCGCTCAGGTGGATTTGAGCCACGCTTATCAGATGGCGCCCGAATAGGGACCCCGCGATAAGGATCTTTCTCACCCGTAAGTGGGTAGCAGAAGGCCAGGGACCCTCTGGTCGGCATGGTGGGTCTGGGTACCCACTTTGATGCCGAGCTTGGTTCTCGCAGCGCTGCCCACCCTGCTGATCAGGAGCGGTCCCGGTTCATGATCCTGCGCCGGCGTCATGAAGGCGGAACTTTGGAGCTGACCGTGTTGGTCCCAGCAGCCGGCGTCCAGAAGGCGGAACTTTGGAGCTGACCGTGTTGGTCCCAGCAGCCGGCGGTGGAGAACAGTGGATGTCGGGTTCCGCGAACAGGAGGTGAGTGGTCCGACTGGTGATGGAAGGAGCTAGGGTGCTCCAGAGACTGGTGTGTCTCCAGTGATTAAGAGGCCGGTGTGTCTCCGAGACCGGTGTGTCTCCAGTGGTAAAGGAGCCGGTGTGCTTAAGAGGCCGGTGTGTCTCCGAGACCGGTGTGTCTCCAGTGGTAAAGGAGCCGGTGTGCTGCTGGGGCTAGTGTGCTCCGGGGAACTCAGAGTGCGAGTGGTGCTCTGACAGACTTAACGGAGGTTGGGAGGACGTTTGTTTGTGGTCATCCGACCGGGTGGTACTGTGGTGGAGGCGTGGCTCATTGCGGGTAGGCTCCGGAACTCACCCCGAACCCCTAGGGTGGCAGTTCGGCGGGAGTGGGTCCTAGGTCTCCTGTGGTAAAGTGCGCAGCGATCTGTAGTGCCACCCGGGTGGCGGAAGTGTCCTCCAACCTCAGAACGGTTAGTGTACTGTTCGGTCTGTGGTAGGGTCCGGGTTCTCCAGGACTTGGTCGACGGGCCTTGTCCCATTATGGTAACACGTGTTTGGCAGGGACTCAATGCATAGGACGTGAGTGTGCGTGTGTAAGAGGTTGGGTGTGGCGATAGTTGCTTGGTTCTTTTGTGTCTGAGTATGTGTGGGTTCTTTGGCGGTGTCTGATTGGGTGAGTTTGGTGGTGTTTGATTGAGTGTGCAAGATGCTGCGTTTCAGTAAGTTGCAATGTTTTGGGTGTTGCTGCAGTTCATCTGATCAATTAATCAGAAAAGAAGAATGGACACTTGTAGCTGTAAGACCATTGGTTATAATGGACCACCCTCATAAACACTGGTTGTTATTTGCGGTGTATATCTTTCATCCGCCCCACAGTTCATCTGATGTCAGATTGGCTGAGAGCCAACCCGCTCCTGTAGAAGACTCTTTTAATTTTGAGATGTATGTGAATATGGATTTATCCTGATTTTGTTTAATATTTTTGATGCAGCTAAGATAGATTACTTGCAGGAGAGATTGTTTGCTAGGCACAACTGTCAGAGCATGTTTAATTCCCTAAGGTTGTGGCAGAAAGAGGTTCAGCAAAGACAGATGAGAGGACTTATGATAGCCCAGAATATGGACAGATCAACAGTTTAGTTTTAAAAGAAGACAAAATGTGTACATTTTGAATTTGCAAGGTGTTCCCATTTAATTTTGCTTATAATGGCTCAGTGGGCTAATGTGAGCAGTGATTAAGAGGATGGGGTATGTATTTCATGTAATATGTTTGATTTGGTTATAATTGGTTTGGTTTGAGAGCAGTCTGTGGGTTGCCTTTTGTTTGTGTAAATGTTTGTTTGAATGAAGTGAGTGCATCTTGTTGCATGAGTTAGATTGTCTGGTCCTTGTGAGCTACCTGAGATGGTTGTGCCTGGCTATCAGTGTGTTTCTCATGCAGTTTAAAAGTGCATGCAGGGCTGTGCTCTATGGAAAAGAATTTGGTTTCTTTCATCCCCTTAATTTGTGAACAGTAGTAGATGAAGAAAAGAATAAGGGTTTGTTGAGTGGATGTGTTTCAGTTCACAATAAAATAAAAAAGGGTTGTAGAGCTCTGGGATGGTAAGGATTAGAATAACAGTGTGTGAAAGAGCAGAGCAGTTGTGACCTTGATGTGATAACAGCATTCCAATGGGTTCGCAGAGCACAGAGAGCAAGAGAAGAGACAGACAGAAGATTGGGAAGTGAGTGCAAACTGCTGCTGGTTTAGACTAAAGTATAATGCAGTTGTTCAGAACACATGTGATTTAGTATTAGGAACAACAATTATGAATAACTTTCAACAGATTATTGCATTTGGACATAGAGAATTACACTTTAAAATGGCCTAGTCTGAGAAAAGAAGGATTGTTTTGAGAAAAATGTATTTACTAAATAAGTTAGTGAGTGTTTCAGATGCAATAGTTTAAGCACATGTTACTCCTATTATTTGAATTGTATTCAGAATAGGTGATTGATTTGTGTGCAGTTTAAAGGCAAGAAGAAAAAGAGATTTATTGGTTGTCTGTTGTGTCCATTTTTGTTGTTGAATTTTTTTGTTTCACTGTTGGTCCATGTCTTAGTCTAAACGTTTTCTATCTAAATAAATATTGAGTTGGGGGGTCTCTGATTGGCATACTGATTAGTGACTTTGCTAGTGGATCCCTAGTAGAGGGTAATGATCATGCGAGGGTAGGTAAATGCATAGCCCCTAGTAGGTAAATATTATTGATTGTGTTGCTCATAAGAGTGGTCTGGTGGGAATGTATATATGTGTGTATATATATTGGATTTGTATAACAGTCTTTGTATGCAGTTTGTCCATGGGACACCATTGCAGTGGGCCCAGTGCCCCACCTGCTGAGTGGAGGTGCAGAGTGTGTGTTTTGTGCAAATGTCTGCTAGTGTGCACTGGAGTATTTAGTATGTTCTGGGGGTGAGAATATACATTTGGCAACAGGATTAAATGTGTATGATTCAGAAGTTTAAAATGTTAACATAACACAGTTAGAGCTGTGATTTTACCCAGAAGTAAGATGCCCCTTTTTGTTTAAAGATGAGAACGTGCATTGGTTATAAAATGACCCATTTAGACAGGGAAAGATGTCCGTGCAGAAATAGATTTGGTACCTTTAATAACAAGAATAAAATGTTTACGCACAATATGGAAATTACTGGCTCATGGCAAGTGAAAGATGTGAAAGCAAATATATATCATTACAAGATTGTCATGTGATTTTCAATGCTGCTAAATGTTTTGCCTTTCAGCTGAGTGTTTAGCCTGCTTTAAGTTTTTCATAAGGTTATAGATAAATGATAGCTCAGAATTTGCTTAAATTAGTTAGAAATAACTGTGGAGTTGTTAAAAAAATGAAATGCAGGGTTTTGGCTGAAGGTTAAAAGAGGTTAGGTCTGTTTCTTGTCTGGACAGCAGACAGGGTTTCAGAAGGGAAAGTGACAGTTAGAAGAGAACTTGTCTGAACTGGGGTGGCTGAGTGAGCTAAAGAATGGTGATGGATTAAATCCAGATCAGTTGACTGGGGGTGAGTGTTTGCTTTGCTCAAACGCTCCGTCAATCATCCCCTTTTGTATCGCTTTGTTCGCCCTAAGTTGGCAGGGTATGCTCAGACGTGAGTCCCTTGCTCACTTGGCCACTGGATTCAAGATAGCCTGGCTGATGAGGATTATGAATCCGAAACCGGTCCCAGGATGCTTGTTTCCGGTCCAGGGAAGACATGGCTTGGGATTTCGGACTGGACTGTTCCCTTGAGGCACAGGGTCAGACTAATTTGCATATGGCCATGTCCGAACTGGGGTGACAGAGTGAGCTAAAGAATGGTGATGGATTAAACTCAGATCAGTTGACTGGGGGTGAGTGTTTGATTTGCTCAAACGCTCCGTCCATCATCCCCTTTTGTATCGCTTTGTTCGCTAGTGGGCTTGCAGCACTGATTTTGCCACCCACAGAAGCAGCTTATAAAGTGTGTCTCAGGCCTGCCATTGCAGATCCTGTGTGCAGTCAAATACTGCCATGTCGACTTGGTAAGTGCACCAACTTACCAGTCCCTAACTATTCCCTTTTCTACATATTAGCCACCCCTAAGGTAGGCCCTGGGGAAGGGTGCATTGTATGTGAAAGGTAGGTCCTGCCCTGATGTGTGTGGCATGTCCTGATAGTTAATTACAGCCAGTTTCGTTTTTCACTATTGCAAGGCTAGCTGTCCCCATAGGCCAGAATGGGCAGATTGATTATAATATCTTATAATCCTAACTGACCCAGGGAACATGGTAGAAAAACACATTTAGTATGCCTGAACTCAGAATGATAAAATACATCTTTTAGTGAAGTTGGTTTTAACATTCTGCGTTTGAAAATACCACTTTTAGAAAGTAGGAATTTTCTGACCTAACGATCCAGCCTGCCTCTGCTAGGTTGTGTATTGCATGTCTGGTTTGTGAGTGACAGGAGGGCTTGGGCTCCAGCAGTCTGATGAGTCAGGACTGGGCTGAATAGGACCTTGGCTGCACGGGGAGTGTGGGGGGATATTTCCTTTCACTCCCCTGAGCAATCCTAGAATAGAGAGTAGGGGGAGGAGATTTCCTTTCAGCTACCTGGGCAAGGTCTACTTTCAACAATACTGTCTCCACCTCCTGCCAGGAAGCTGCACAGGACTGGTTCTGGCTAGGTAAAGGCACCCTCTGCCTTCAGAGGACAAAGGATTTACTAGTATAAATATTGGGGCTCAGACCCCAAGACCGTAAATCACTTCTAGACATCAAGATGGACCTTTTGCCAAGGAGAAGAACCAGATAATCTGCAAGAGTTTTTGACTCCCCCTGCTCCAGTGTGTTGCTTTCTGGGGTTAGCCTGCAGTGGTTTCTTTATTGCTAAGGAAAGGAGAAAGGAGGAAGAATCTCCAAGGGCTTGAACTGTGCTTGCCTCTGGCTGAAGTCTGAGGGATAAAAGACTTCACCACCAGCTCCCCCTGAATTTCCTTGCTGGGAATTCTGTCTGCAGAAGCCTGCGTGTTGTTGGGAACTGGAAGCACGATTTAATGAGAAGAAGCTTGTCGCATCCGCAGCTGTTGCCGACGTATCATAATCAGAGAACAGTGTCGCCACCGCAAGGGTCACCGTCGCATCACCAGAGAAACGTGTCTCCATCGCAGCTATGTGTCGTCGTATCACCAGAGAGGTACAAAAGGGGGTGGTAATGGACGGAGCATCTGAACCAATCAAACACTCACACCCAGTAAAAAGTTTTGGGTTTAATCCATCACCGTTCTTTAGCCCACTCTGCCACCCCAGTTCAGACATGGCTATATGCAAATCAGTCTGACCCTGTGCCTCATGGGAACAGTCCAGCCCGAACTGCCAAGCAATGCTTTCCCTGGACCGGAAACAAGGTTCCGAGGACCGGTTTCTGGCATTCCAGCCGTCTTCAGCCCGTTTTGCTTGAATCCAGTGGCAAAGTGAGCAAGGGACTCACGTCTGAGCATACCCTGCCACACTTATGGTGGCCAAAGGCATATTTACTGTATTACTGTAAGTGTTCACAAATGCTTTACACATTGCCTCTGAGATAAGCCTTTCTGCTTGTGCCAAGCTACCACAGGGTTGAGAAGGGGTTATTTTAGGAGTGTAGCCTCCTTACCCTGATTAGAAGCAAGGGTCCCTATTTGGACAAAGGTGCAAACCATTGCCAACCAGCGAACCCCAGTTCTAACAATTATATATTTACCTTTGTAAGTCGATAAAATGGTTAGGCCACCTTCAGAGCAGCAAAATAGATACCTCTTTATCAATCAGCCCACATAATGTTTTACTGATAAAGAAAACAAATTGTTATTACTACAATTTAAAGAGGCATCAGCCTTGGATAAGCACATGCCCTTATGTAGCAGCCAATTAATTTCACTAAAAGCTGAAAGTGGCAAAATACTAAGAGGCCCATTAGGAAGGTGGGCAGTTCACCATGCCGGGCATGTAGTGGCCATCGCCGGCCCGGCGGAGGCCAACTGCCCGCCATCCACACCAGAAAGACCCCCTGCCATATTAGGATGGCTGGAGGGTCCGTAGCGGACAAAAAGATCGTCCGCCGCTTTTCCGTCAGTCGACTCGCTGACCGGCGGAAAACATGTCTAATATGATGGCGGTGTCTGCAAGACACCGCCATCCATATTAGGATGATGGCAGAGAGTAGCCTTTCCATGGTGGAAATGACGCCATGGAAAGGCATTGTTGGGATCTATGCTCAATGCATCTGCACCTGCATTCATAGAACTCTTTGTTAGTTGCTAGGTGCTTAGAATGTTATGCCTTGAGATTGTGCCAGTAAGAAGAAGCTGGAGAAGGAGCTGGAGGTCTCTTCATGCTTGCTGAATAAACTGAATCTACTTTTCTACCTACAACTGTGTGGATCCCTCTTTACATTGGCGACGAGGCGCACATGCTCTGGCAGGGAACAGAGTACTTCTGACCTTCATCCCTGGATGATACTACCTGGAGCTGGTAGTATACATATAATCCTTCTGCTCTTCTGGAACAGTTTTGCCCTTTTTGGAATTTACTTCGCTACCCCCAAGTGAGTGTTGGTGATTTTGGAATTAATTGACTCTGGGCTTATTCTTCCGAAATTTCTTAATCTTGTACTTCTACCATTGCGCATTCTTCAAAAGTTTCAACTGTACCGCGCTTATCATCACGCTCCACCTTGGAATCTGAATCGTGACGTTTCACAGAACCCGGAGCTCAGTCTCGGAGTCCGAGTGCAGCGGAGCTTTGCTGATCGTCATTGAGCTCAGTCTCAGAGTCCGAGTGCAGCAGAGCTTTGCTGATTGTCTTTGGAGTTCGATGACCTTGTGATGTCATCGCGTCTTCACGTTGCGTGACCCTACGCTGGCGGCCATCTTTATTTACGCGTTGCTTAGCAACGCGGGTCTGAATTGCCTGTTGATGCGCATTTGTCTAAAGGAAGCGGTGCGCATCGATTATTAAATTCAACATAATTAAGGAAGCAGTACGCATTTATCTCCTGCAAGGACACAACATTTCTGGCAAGTAATAAGCAGATAGTGTTTATGCAGTTGTAGATCGACCCTGTGCAGTTGAGCTACTAAACTAACACTGATAATTTTCTTGTGTGTTTAAAAGTACTTTGCTCTACTGTAATAGTGTATTATAGTGACATGGCTGAGCAAAATTTTGCTACTCCTCCTGCTTTTCTTCCAACTCCTGGGGAGCCAGCCATACCATGGAAGGAGTGGAAAAAATTATTTTTAACTTATATTCTAGCTACAGGTTCAGACAAATTTGGACCAATTCGCAAGCAAGCAATTTTGCTTCATAATTTGGGGGTAGAGGGCAGAAGGCTTTATGAAGATTTGCCTGAAATTTCTTTGGGCATTGGAAATGGGCAACCAAACAACGTCTATGAAATGAGTATGCAAATGCTTGAAAAAAGGTTTATGACTAAAATTAACACTGTTCTTGAAAGACATAAATTCTTTTGTCGTGCGCAAAAGAATGATGAAGATATAGCGAGCTATGTAGCGGCTCTAAGGGGACTGTCTATCAATTGTCAGTTTAAGGATTTAGATGATTCTTTGATTCATGACCAGATTGTGAGATGTTCTAATAACAAAAGGGTTAGAGAAAAATTACTTATAAGGGACTGCACATTGGAAGAAGCAATCCAAATTGCTAAAGGACTTGAGAATACTGACTTGTGGATCAAAGAAATGGACAAATGCACGAGTACTGTAGTATCCAAAGAATGCTCTACAAAACAATCTGAAGTCAATGAAAAACCTTCTCTTGTCCAAACTAGTGTTAATGAAATGAAGATCGTGAAACCTCTAGGAAAGTCTGATTCCAAGTCCTATAGTAAACCTCCTAACAATTTTCGTCCTAATCCTAATCCTATGACTTCTTCACAATAAGGAAGTTTTTGCCAAGTGAAATGTTATAGGTGTGGGGCTCCTGGTCATATAGCCTCTAGCACACGTTGTATGGCAAGAAATTCTATTTGTAGAAACTGTGGCAAGCGGGGACATTTGGCTAAAGTTTGTAATCTAAAATCTCAACATGTTAGTGAAGTTGATGATTGTTGCGAGAATGTTCAAGAGTTTATGTTATGCATTGATGTAGTTGATGAGAGTAGTAGTTCTTCTCAAGATGATGTGTGCTTAACTGATGTTCCTACTGAAAGTACAGATAAGCTGGAGAAGCCACATAGTTTGATTCGTTTTGACTGCGGAGATCCTAAGCATCCTGGATCTAAGGATGCTAGAATGGTAATTGATTCTGGAAGTCTTTATACATTGCCGTCTAAAGACATGTACATCAGTGTTTGGGCAGAGAACAATGATCTTTCTTCTTGGGAGGCTCCAGACATCAAGGCTGTGGGATACGGTGGCAAGACCATAGATATCTTAGGATTCAAATGGATGGTAATAACTTTTTCTTCTAGGAAGGTGTTTGGAAGAGTCTACTTGACCAAGCAAGGTTCTAATTTGCTTGGCTGGCGCCACCAAAAGGATTTAGGTATTACTTTAAATCCCAATGCACCTGAACCAGTATCATCCTTCACTGTTCTCAATATTGATGGTTTTGAAATTGATATTATGAGAAAATGTCCAAATGTTTTTACCGAGAAGCTGGGTAAATTAAAAGGGTTTTCATAGAACTCTATGTTAGTTGCTAGGTGCTTAGAATGTTATGCCTTGAGATTGTGCCAGTAAGAAGAAGCTGGAGAAGGAGCTGGAGGTCTCTTCATGTTTGCTGAATAAACTGAATCTACTTATCTACCTACAACTGTGTGGATCCCTCTTTACAGGCATGTGGTCTTTTCTTTGAGGGCCATTGCAACCCACCAGGGTTGTGGGGGTGAGTGGCTGCACTTGGCGGGTACCTATGGTACTGCCCGACATTTGCATGCACAAAGTGGCAGGCACCGCGCTGTGCGTGCCACGTTGTGGCTGCAAATGCACAACATGCCTTTTTAACATTGTGGTGGGTTCTGAATACAGCACCACCCGCCTCAATGTTAAATATGCAGGATGCGACTGCCATGGTGGTGGTCTCAATCTAATAGGCACAGCTGGACCGCCGCACCTCTTGCCGTCGGTCCTGTTTACAGTTACGGTGGCGGGCGGACAACTTTGTCCACCCACCATCATAATGGAACCCTAACTTCCAGTTTGAGATAACAAAACAATGTGGAAGAATTCAAATGCTATACTTTTTTAAGGACTAATATAGGTTGGTTGACAGAATATCGAGAATAATAGTATAGCAACACAAGAATAATATGTCCAAAATATTGCCTACAAAAATATTGAATTTGCATACAAAATATTTTATAACTGAATATATTTCAAAAAAGGTAAAATACATATTTAGCATTATATGTAGTTTATTTAAAACTAGCAGCCCGTCCCGACGTTGTCCAGGAGCAATTAGGCTTCAGGGCCCCCGCCCGCCCCGACGTTGTCCGTGGGTCTCCCGGAGCCTTCCTCCATATATTGCAGTATTATACCTCTATGTTTACTTTGTACGCTTTTGTAACCTGCACACGTAACTTTTTCCTCCAGTAATGCACCGTTTGGCTCACTTTTGTATTGCTCCGTTTGCTTCCTCTTGCTCACGATGTACACTTTTGTAACCTGCACACGTAACTTTTTCCTCCTGTAATGCACCCTTTGGCTCACTTTTGTAATGCTCCGTTTGCTTCCTCTTGCTCACGATTTTCATTTTTGCTTCATTTTTCCGCTGCTCACCGCTCCTAAATAAATAAATAAATAACCTACCTCATCCGCCGCTCACCGCTCCTCCCCGCCTGTCCGCCGCTCCTCACCGCCTGTCCGACGCTCCTCACCGCTCCTCCCCGCGTCATTTCCGCCGGTCCTCCTCGTGTTCCTGGACGCCGCTCCTCCCCGCGCTCCTCACGTCGGGCACACACGTCGCGGCCGGCGCTTTTTTCAAGGGACTACTTTTTTTCGGTAAATTTTTCAAATAACGTATATTTATTACGTTTATATAGCCTATGTCCATCTGCACACCCTGACGATTACAACGATGTATCGGGTGTGTGGATTGGCGCTGTGGTTCCCGAGTTAACCCGCCTCAAAGGTTCAAAGTTCTTCCTTTATAATAGTAGTATAGATATTAAACTACAATGTGTAATATAATTAAAAACAAAAATTTTTAATAACTAATGTAAATAATATATTTAGTCTTTCAAACATTAGAAATAATTAAACAGTTGTATGTAACCTAATATAAATATTAAAATGAATATAGAACAAATATTTGTAATTAATACTGCAAACTAAATATAGAAATTAAATATATAGATATACGTATGTATATATATTTATTAAACATATAACAGCAATTAGACAAAAATACATTAGTAACATAAAGCATATCTTAAAATCAAATTTAACAAACATATTAACAAACATGTAAAAGACTTAAATAATAAAATGAACATAAAAAAGTAAATTTTAAAAACAATTACATTTGTTTAGAAATCTAATATAAACATTAGATAAAATACACTTAATAATAAAAAATAACAATAACAAATAACACTTGCAAAAGGGTTGTACTTCAAAGGAGTCACATTACCTAATGTTAAATCAATTGAAGAAAAATCAGATAACATTAGGCGTTGGAGGCGTTAGATTTACTATTTCCACTTCAGTGTCAGCAAAAGCAAATAATGTGTTGGCATTCAAAGGGGTTACACTTACAACTCCCACTCTAACAGAAGCTGAAGCAGAGCAAATGTTGTACTTCGGAGGAGTTAAATTTACTATTTCCCACTCCAACGTAAGCAAAAGTAGGGAAACTGTTGGATTTTCGAGGGGTTACATTTACTATTCCCAGTTCAACTTAAACAGAATCAGAGACAGTGTTGGACTTTGGAGGTGTTACATTTACTATTCCCAATCCAATCTAAGCAATAGCGGAGAAAGTGCTAAACTTTGGAATGGTTAAATATACTATTCCCACTCCAATCTAAGCAACAGAGGGGAAAGTGTTGGACTTTGTAGGGGTTACATTTATTATCTGCACTAGTACATAAGCGAAATCAAGGAAAGTTTTGGAATTTGGATTTTTTAGATTTACTATTCCCCCTCCAATTAAGCAACAATTAAGAAAGTGTTGGACTTTTGAGAGTGTAGACATATTATTCCCATTCAAATCTCAACAACAGTACAGGAAGTGTTGGAGCTTGGAGGTGTTACAATTTCTTCTCCCGCTCTAATCTAAGCAACAATATGAAATGGGCTGGGATTTCAGGGGTTAATGTACCATTCCTAATCCAACATAGGCAACAGTGGAGAACATATTGGGGTTTGGAGGGTTTTGTTTGCTATTCAACCTTCAATCTATTTACCTGTAGGGAACGTGTTGAGCTTTGGAGGGTTTGGATTTTCTATTCCCACTCAATAATAGCCTCCAGTAGGGAAAATGTTGGATTTTGCGTGGTTAGATTTACTATTCCTATGCCAATCTGAGCAAGTGTAGGGAAAGGCAATGGACGGATAATATTTACTACTCCCACTCCAATATACCGGTCAACTCCTAATCATTTAAAAAACATTTAATAACAACATATAATTATCAAATTATTATCAAAATAGAAAATATATACTGTATAAACAAACAGAATAAATGTAAAATAAATTAATAATACAACATGATTTAACAACTAAAATAAATAAATAAAAAGAAATACATGCAAAATAAATACTGTTCCCTTGCTACTACTAATAAAGAAACCATAACCTCACAAAATAATTAAACAATTATCCAAAATAATATTATGATAACATTAAAATACTAATTAAATTAAACTAATAGAATTAAAGCCACCAATATATATTAAATACATTTTACAAAGATTATTATGAAAGACACTAATGAATTAATTATCAATTAACATATAACTAATAAGCTACATACAAATACTCAGTTATATAATTTACATATGTAACTGCAAAATGCATATTTAGTTTGCATATCAAATTAATTTAAACAAAATATATACATGTTTAATTACTTTCAACGCTGTTCTCCTACAAATCCAATAATTCATTACTAAGATATAAATTGGTAATTGAATATTGCAAAAATAAAATATACATTAAAAGCCCAAAAATGCACTTACATTTTTCAAATAACAATTAATCAATAATTTTTTGTAATCAATTGCCAATCAAATATTTAGTTACTCTAAAAAAAATGAATAAATAAAGTTCATAATTTCATTATCTTCTGATCCTATTCTCCTACAACTCAACAACCCATTACTAAATTATAAATTAACAATTAAAAGAACTAAATAAAATACCAACTATAGTAAAAGAATTAATACAGATGTTTCTAATACTGACAAGTAAAGTCAATACCTATTTTGAATGAAAAAAATCCTTAGTATGTATATATATATATATATATATATATATATATATATATATATATATATATATATGTATATATATACGATTCACAGTCCTGCTCCGTTTACTCCAAAAGGATAAGAATTCCGTAAGAAACCAACGGAACCCACAGGTACAGACCACTCCACAGCGCAAGAAATGACTTCAAAGGTGGTTTATTATCACGCAATCGCCAGCATGACGCGTTTCGGTCACTACACGGTGACCTTGATCACATGCCAGACAGAACAAATGAAAGTGCATATATAGGGTGCCTAATTAACACAAAAACGGGGCGTGTACATTAATAGCAACTGAGAAAACACTTAAATTGTGGTTCATCCAGATTAGAGAACAGACCCATATTTACAAATGTTAAAAATCATTATATACAATTTAAATAACAAATGCCTAAGTATAATGCATTGCCATAAATATAAAAAATATTAATTTTTTCATATTTACAAGCTGCAAATCTGCTAAATTCATAACTTCTTTATGTACAGCATAATATACAATTTTTAATTCGATATTCGAATCCCTGGTCTGCAGGATGACAGTGCAAATCAACATGTACAATTAATGTCGCCCTTTAAAGTGCTAGTGCTAACTGATTCTAACCCTTAAGTGCAAACCCTCGTGTAAAGTGTAAAGTGCCAAGTGCAGTTTCAGCCAAAATAAGAGTCAGATCCCTGACCCTTAAGTAACTTATATGTTAGTGGCTGAAATATTAAAAGAAAAAAACGGGGAAGCTTGGGGGGAGGGCTCAAGAAAAACCATGTTACACCATTTAGGAGGTTTACATGTTATGGAACCATTATTATGAACTGCCTACAACCCTATACATACAGTGTATATGCATCGATTTAAAGATAGGATCCCTGATTTTTGTATTGAAAACATATTCTTTGGGACCCAGCATTAGGACATAGTGCCCTATTGTCACCCAATTGAGATACAATTTGCTGTACGCTGAACAATGCAACCCAGAACGGTCCAGTCATACCCCCTCTCATAAATTCAACTATGACCTGTTAGTGTATGGTTATTGGTGATCTCCGAACAGGGGAAGTTAAATGCAAACAGCAGTTGTACAAAGTATACAACACATGACATGGTGGATACTGGGAGAAAGATCTACCAATTTACTCCAAAGACTACTAAATAGTTCTCCATGTGGTCATACTAGGTTTACTATTAAACTAGATGAGGATTATACCTATGTTACAGATTGAAAGTTGACCCTTATACTTGTCTGGCCAGACTTAATGAAAAGGTATCATAAAAAACAATGAAGGTCCTCTCCCGTGTTTAACCCATTGGGGATTCTCGTATCTAGTAGCAAGATATACTTGCTCTCCAACTGCCTAAGAGATTTTTCTCTATTACCACCCTTGATATTCTTGGGAACTCCGTCAATGATAAAATAACTCAAATCATTCATATTTCTCTGATGGACCAAACCAAAATGACGTGCGACCGGGTAATTCTCATCAGAGTTGATGATTGCCCTGAGATGTTGGAGGATGCGGTTGAAGGCCTGAAGTTTAGTGCTTCCAACATACTTGAGCCCGCAAGTACATTGGAGCACATAAACTACAAAATCTGTCCGGCAAGTGTAGTGCCCCTTTATCAAGATGGGAGATGGATCAAATGCAGACTTGTATTCCTTGGTGGAAACGCCGAATTTACAAGCTCTGCAAGAGATGCATTTGTAAAATCTTGGTTTCTCAGATAACCAATTTTTCTTGGGGATAACCTCAGGGCTAGATCTAACTAGGGCATCCCGCATAGAGGGTGCCCTTCTAAAGGTTACCATTGGTTCCTCAGGTAGTAAGGGAGCCACACTTATATCTGTTTTCAATAAAGGCCAGTGTTTCCTGAGAATGCCTCTCACTTTCCTTTCCTCACTGTTAAAGGTGGTAATCATGCTAATTCTATCATGGACTTCAGACTCGGGTTCTTGTCTTATACTGATGGCTTTGGTAGAATTCAGATATTCATCCCGGTTCAACTCATTTGCTTTGTTTAAAGCCTCTCTGAGAGCAGTAGTGTGATAGCCTCTAGCAACAAATCTCTGAAACGCCTCTGTTTGACATTTCTTCAAGTCAACCTCAGAACTACATATCCTATGGATACGTAGAAATTCCCCATACGGAATACTTATATATAGCAATGTGATCAAATACTGGAGGTATATAGACGATGTGTTTATAATATGGAATGGCACAACACAGGAAGCTGAACTATTTATTGATGATATTAACACCAATCGATTGACCCTCAAATTCACAGCCGATATAAGTAGAGAGGAGGCAACCTTTTTGGATGTGCATGTCAAAATAGAGCAGAATGTAATTAGAACCACCCTGTTTAGAAAAACAACTTCCGGGAATACCATCCTATACGCCCACAGCTTTCACCCAAAACACACCATAACTGCTATTCCATACGGGGAATTTTTGAGAATCCACAGGTCTTGTAGCACGACAGAAATGAGGGATAAGCATCAAGAAGAGTGCAAAAACCGACTCTTAGTAAGGGGATATGACATCAAGAAATTAGAAACGAGCATGGCAAAGGCAAATCGCGTAGATCGCCATGAACTCCTTAACCCCGAAAGACCCAGGACCAAAACTACCCCTGTGGAAGCCGAAGAACCCAACACCATACGCCTTATAACAGGTTATAGTCGCCAGGCACGACAAATAACCCAACTCATCAAACGAGAATGGCCCATCATCCTCACTGACAATGTCCTTAAAAACATCATGCCGCAATCCCCCACGATCACATTTAGACGAGCATATGCGATGCGAAACGAATTGGTCAGCAGTAGCCCTGAGACACCCACAGACAATTGGTTATCCCCCCGAAAGGGGCTCTTTCGTTGCATTAGTTGTCGAGCCTGCAAGTTCGGGATTAATACCAGATCTTGCCCTACCCCGTTCGATACTAAACCTATAATGCTTAAACTTCACTACACATGCCGTACGGAGTTGGCAGTATATGTTTTAAAATGCAGCTGTGAGCTTGTCTATGTTGGTAGTACGAAATCAGCAGTCCATCTCCATATACTCCAGCATCTCAGGGCTATAGTTAATGCGGAACCTGCATACCCGGTCGCCCGACATTTCCAACTAGTACATAATCAAAACCTCAATCATCTTAAGTACTTTGTCATAGATGCGATCACACCCAACAAGAAAGGAGGCGATAATGAGAAGCGTCTCCGTCAGCTCGAGTCCAAATATATAGTGCTTCTAAATAGCAAACACCCTGGAGGACTGAACACAGGGGAGGATCTTCGTAATTTCTTACACAAACTTTCCTCTGTCCTATGTTAAGCAATAAGGCTTTGTCAGAAATATGGGGGGAATAAGAATGTTTGTACCATGGGCCAATATGACGATTAACCAGTCATGAGGCAACCTTAACTCGCCCTTGATATCCTTAGATTCCGTGATGATGATCATGTAGACATAACATGAGCTTAAAAATGCATAAAGTTGAGGCAGTATCAACAAGTCAAATAATCTAATTTAATTTTTCTTCATTGTATGATTTTTTTTATATTAAATCACATTTTTCACTCTAATAGCACTTCACCTCAAGGCTCTCACGATATTTAGGTGAGTTGTCCTTTTTTAGCCTCCACACAATTAAGGAGAACATTTTTAGGGGGTTAAGCTTCATTCCCTGTATATGTAATAGGTTAGGCCTCAAGTGGGACAATTTCCATTGAGTTGATGTTGCGTTATGATTATGGAGTTCCCTACACTATACTGTTGCAGGGATATACACATGTCTATGGCGCTTATTAGACCACTATGAATTTTGACTAGCCAGTACCTGAAGGTACAGTAGAATGGCAGTACAGTAATGAACTTAGTGGTCACACATTACAGGTTGTTCATACAAGTGACCAATATGTCCTGTATTTGTACAGATAAATACTAACCGAACCGAAACTTTACATATTAGTATTTTGCAAGTGGCACAATTTGTATTGATAAAATTGCAAGGAGCAATGTAGTGTCTTACGTTGTGAAATTCTGTGTACATGGTCTCATGGAATATTGAACATACATCAGAATATTAACGAATAACTCTGTATTCGAACAGACATACAAGTGCACTTTTTTGGTATTAGAACTGTGATTTTGAAATCAAAGATTTTTTCGTTTGAACATGTAAATTTGTCTTCTTGTAAATATCGTGCATTA
The DNA here is from genome assembly GCF_964263255.1 of Lissotriton vulgaris. NCBI lineage: Eukaryota > Metazoa > Chordata > Amphibia > Caudata > Salamandridae > Lissotriton > Lissotriton vulgaris. The sequence goes on from NW_028253500.1 coordinate 17,298, forward strand.
TGCAACTAAGATGCCACTTGATACTCAATGTAATGCAAATGGATTAATACCACTAACTAATATTGATGGGAATGCAGTGATGCACATGAAATGACCGCCCCATGCTAGATCAATATGGCGACCGTAGAAATACGAGATGGAAGAGACTCGATTTTGTAGTCTTTGTTTTATGTCGACCACTCTTTGCAAAGGCGCGAGTTTTGAAATGTGTTCCTCCCCTTTAAAAACATGGTTACTCCATTATCCCCTCATCGGTTGAGCAAGGACGCCAGTCTGAAACGCGTCTGATGACTAGCACCACCACTATGCAAATGAAATAAATCATTTCTGAAAAGAGAAGACTGGCTTTGGTAATTAAATTGAAGTCTGTGTACCTGTCTGCTTGCCGACGGTTGCTGGTGACAAGTTGGAGCTTCATATATATATATATATATATATATATATATATATATATTCTATTATCTTTCACCTCTAATTTGAGATCCAGGAATTCTATTGTATCTTTACTGATCTGATATGTGAATTGGAGGTTCAGGTCATTTTCATTGAGAGTGTCCACAAATACAAGCAAACAAATTTGTGGACACTCTCAATGAAAATGACCTGAACCTCCAATTCACATATCAGATCAGTAAAGATACAATACAATTCCTGGATCTCAAATTAGAGGTGAAACATTATAGAATTGACAGTTCCCTGTACAGAAAAAGCACGGCTGGCAATAGCTTGCTCCATGCAACCTGATACGTAGCATACCGTTTGGGGAACTATTGCGTGCTCGCAGAAATTGCAGCACGGATGAGTAATTTGAGAGAGAAAAAGAAATCATGACAGAAAGATTTCTGACACGGGGCTACAGCTCCAAGAGTATCAAGGAGGCGATCACGAAAGTTGAGACTCTAAAACGACATGACCTTATCTTTCCCAAAGATGAACAACACCAGATTGAGCCCAAAGAATCAATAAGATTCATAATTACATACAATACACAGGCTTGGGAAGTGAAACAAAGCCTTAAAAAATTCTGGGAGGTGTTGAAGACGGATGATGATCTGAAGGAATATATTGGTGAACATCCCTCACTTACTTTTCGCAAACCTAAATCTTTGCGTAATCATTTGTGCAGTAATATGATCCAAAATTCTAAAAAGATTACAGATATGAATTTTTTTTTACCTGTAATCAATGTAAAGCCTGAATGGATGGAGAGATTACGTTGATGAGACTGTGTTTAATGTAAAGGGGGTGGCTACCCCTGCAGGGTGCCCGCCGAAGAAGAGGCTTGGGGGACAGCTAAAAATTTTGTGTTTACAATATATATATATATATATATATATATATATATATATATATATATATATATATATAGAGAGAGAGAGAGAGAGAGAAGAGAGAGAGAAGAGAGAGAGAGAGAGAGAGAGAGAGAGCGAGAGAGAGCGAGAGAGAGAGAGAGAGAGAGAGCGAGAGAGAGAGAGAGAGAGGGATAGATAGATAGATAGATAGATAGATAGATAGATAGATAGATAGATAGATAGATAGATAGATAGAGAGAGAGATAGATAGATAGATAGATAGATAGATAGATAGATAGATAGATAGATAGATAGATAGATAGATAGATAGATAGATAGATAGATAGATAGATAGATAGATAGATAGATAGATAGATAGATAGATAGATAGATAGATAGATAGATAGATAGATAGATAGATAGATAGAGAGAGTCTAAAGAGTTTCTGCCCAACGCCATACACCTGCCTGTAACTGCTGGTGCCTGCCGTGGTGGCAAAACATCCACGATAAACAAGAACAATCCTTTCATTCAGAAAAGAAGGTGGCACACCAGTATCATGTACAGAAGGATTTAATGTGCAAGACAAGAATGAATTGTTTCAGAATGTCAAATGCACTGCTCTGCGAACCACATCAACGCCAGCACCAACAGAAGCAAAGAAATCTTTGTGAAGGATTTTATCTCAGCAGTGACTGCCTCTAACCTGATCACCCCTTGACAGAGCCTCTGCAACAACCTCTCTCATTTCTTCAGCAACAAAATCACCACCATTTACAGCAACTTCAACACATGACTGAAACCAACAGATGCCACCAAACAAGTCCTGTTCTTATCCAAAGAACAAATGCTAACCACATGGCCCATCATCACCCCAAAAGAAACTGCCACCACTATGAAGTCCATCCACTAAAGGGGCCCTCAGGATCACTGCCTCACCACACCTACTTCACAGAACTGCACCTCATTAGTGCTCACACCCATTCTGACTGCCTTCACCTCATCCTCAACTGTCCCAGATGCTTGGAAACATGCATCTGTCCGCCCATTGCTGATGAAGCCCTCTGCAAACCCTTCAAAGCTCATCAACTACAGACAATCTCCCTGCAGCCATTCCTGGCAATGGTCTTCAACAGATGGGTCACTGACCTTCAACACTGCTCAGTCTCAGTTTTCTGAACCAGTCACCACTTGGAAACTGCCCTCATTGCCTCCACTGATGACATCTGCATGACTCTGGATAGAGGAGACAGATGGCCCTCATCATCCTGGACCTCTCCACAATATTTGCCATGGTCTTCCACCCCAACGTCATCCAACAGCTACACGAAATCAGAATCCAAGGATGCACACTCTGATGGATCTATTCCTCCTTGATTGGAATGACCCTGAAAGTCAGCCTGGCACCATAGACCTCGAATGCAGACAACCTTGTCTGCAAAGTTCCACAAGGATCCTCCCTGAGCCCAACCCTCTTCAGTGTGTGATCCTCTAACCAACATTATATGCTCTTGCAACATCAGTGTCATCTCTTATGCCGATTACCCAGAACTTATTTTCTCCCTCAGAACCAAGACAGTTAGCACCGGATCAAGTTCATTGCCTGCATGACTGAAATCTTCCATTAGCTAAAGACCAACTCTCCAATGCTGAACACTGACAGGGAGGATCTTGTGATCTTTGTGAAGAGCACTTTCCAGTGGAATTCAATATGTGTGCTAGTAAAGTTAGAACCGACACCAACCCCACCACTCATGCCAAGAGTAACCCTGGGCGGAGTATGCACAAGTCTTTTTAAACGGGTAAAGAAAACACTTACCTTGTCTTCTGCCGTCTGTGGGCTGGCCTCCACCTCGGAGAGAGAGAGGGAGAGAGAGAGCGATATATATATATATATATATATATATATATATATATATATATATATATATATATATATATATATATATATATTTATATATATATATATATATATATATATATGTATATATATATATGTATATATATATATATATATATATATATTCAATGAAAAAACCATTGGTTTTAGGCCATATATAGTTAGGGATTTGCATTTACAAAACCTTATTTTACTCGCATAAAACCATTGAAATTCCATATATAGTTATAAGCGCTAACTATATATCGCGCACCCGCAATCCACTGCTGATGATGTCACATATTACATCATTCATGACATGGTTAGTGACATCACTGATGACATCACTGATGACATCTCAAATGACATCACTGATGACATCACTGATGACAACATCCAGTGACTGTATGTTTCTGTAAAGTTAAAATATCTCTTACATATTGAAGAATGAGTGGATATATAAGTGTCTGGATGAAGGATTTAGTAGGTGCATGACTGACTGTATGAGTGAGTGATTAAATGTGTCTCACTGAGTGCATGGGTAAGTGACTAAACTGTCTTAATTTGTGCATCATTATGTCTGTTGTTCTGTAAACTGTTGCATGTGTTGATAAGTAGCTATATGAGTAACTATATGGGTTATTGATTGGTTGCCCAAGTATTTGTATGGGATACTGAGTGTGTGTGTGGGTGGCTGGGAGGTGTGTGACTCTGTGCATAGATGTGTGAGCAGTTGATTCACTAGATGTATGGTTTCAAAAGTGCATGTGGAAACAGCTGTATGGGCGGTTGACTGTGTGCATGAGTGTATTGGTGAGTAAATGGATATCTCAGTGCTACATGTCAAAGTAAGTACATATGTAAAACACAGTACATGTGAGAGTTGACATGTATAAATAACTGTGCATAAGAGCCAGTGAATGTGTGAGTGGCTGTATGGATCATTGTGAACTTGTATCAGGGATTGTATAATAGAGTAAATATGTGTTAGTATATGTTTGAATAAGTAAAGTTTGTATAACTGTATAGTTGAGGAAATGGAGGTGTGATTGATTCTTTGCATGACTGACTAGGTGTGTGAGTAACTCCATGGATGAGTGACAGTCTGTGAGTGTCTGTTTACACTGATTGTATCTAAGGTTATATTAGAGTCTGAAGAGGTTCATCGTATTATCACATGAATGATATCATCAGTGATGTTATCAGTCATGTCAAATTAGATGTTTTCAGTGATGTCATCAGTGATGTCATTTGAGATGTCATCAGTGATGTCATCAGTGATGTCACTAACCATGTCATGAATGATGTAATATGTGACATCATCAGCAGTGGATTGCGGGTGCGCGATATATAGTTAGCGCTTATAACTATATATGGAATTTCAATGGTTTTATGCGAGTAAAATAAGGTTTTGTAAATGCAAATCCCTAACTATATATGGCCTAAAACCAATGGTTTTTTCATTGAATTTTCAAGGTTTTGTAAATGCAAATTCCTAACTATATATCCACTATAACCTATGGTTTTTTCTGTGAATTTCATTGGTTTTTTAATAGCAAATATGAAAAGCTTTAAAATGTCAAGTACGTGATAGATAAAAACATTTTCGTATTTATGCACGCTGATGTGCTTTGAACGCTGCACCCCCCCCCCCCTCTTTTGTCTTAGTAGTACTCTCTCTTTGCAGATACTGAAGGGTAGTTAACGCAGGCCTTTACCCCCGTTGTAATCCGTCGTGCCTGCTTGTCTCTCCATTTGATTGATTGTTGTCCAAGCATTTACTGTTTTAGAATTGGTTCTCTTTGGATCATTCTCTATTTACAAACAAGCACAAAGTCGCAATACTCTGTTTAGTCTTTGCAGATAGTGAAAAATCGTGTAAAAAAATAAAAGTAATCGAGCAAAATCAGTAGGCCACTAATTGGATCTCTTTTTGACCTCGCTAAAATAGAAATATTAGGAACAACCCTTCATGAGAAATACGAAAATAGTGAGATGAACTGAGCTCCACACCATGAGGGCTGCAAGACAGCTCGGCTCCATCACCCATCCCGCACAAAATAACGACAAACCCTATGCAAATATTAAAAATATAGACAACACACCAGCAAAGAAACAGGGTAAAACATTTTATTAAAAACTATTTACATAACGTTGGTTTATAAGATGATGTCAGTAGTGGACCGATGTGTGAATAGGTCGAAAGCAGCACAAGGCTCCAAGATCCGGATGGCAACCTCCTGGATGTTGGGTGCCATAGTTCAGAGTTCTGAGTTTGAGCC
>NW_028253501.1:25000-27500 GCF_964263255.1 Lissotriton vulgaris
GAGCCCCGGAGCCCCGGAGCCCCGGAGCCCCGGAGCCCTGCAGCCCCGGAGCCCTACAGGCCCGGGGCAGGCAGAATGGGCGTCATTTCGGTCGCGGCCATCTGGTCTCCAGGATCACCTCGGCCATCTGGTCTCCCGCAATGCTTTCCTATGGGGGCGACCAGATGGCCAGGCTTCCCTGGAAGTCCCGATGAGGTGCCATTCGCCTCCCGGACCCTAGCCAGGGCTCCAGGAGGTCGGGCACGTTTGCGCCCTGGGTCCCCTCTGTCACCTCGCGTGCACGGATTACAAGAAAGAAGGGTAATTTTCCTCCGGATTACTAGGGGCAAGGGTATGCCCAGGCACCCTCCCCGGGACCAGATGGGATGTGCCCCGGGCAACACCTCCGAGGCGTCCGGGGGCTCCCTCCTCCAGCCCACGCCGTTTGGAAGAGCCCGGGACGGGGGGCCATGGGTCATGGTCCCGGCAGCCCCGCAGCCCCGGAGCCCTGCTGCCCCCGAGCCCTGCAGCCCCGGAGCCCCGGACCCAGGGGCCCCGCAGCTCCTGAGCCCTACGGGCCCGGGGCAGTCAGATCGGTGTCATTTCGGTCCTGGCCATCTGGTCGCCCCTCTCGCCTCGGCCATCTGGTCGCCCGCAACGCTTTCCTATGGTGTGACCAGATGGCCGGACTTCCCTGGAAGTCCCGATGGGGTGCCATTCGCCTCCCAGGTCCCAGCGAGGGCTCCAGGAGGTCGGGCACTTTTGCGCCCTGGGTCCCCTCTGTCACCTTGTGTGCCCAGATTACAAGAAGTGGGGGTAATTTTCCTCCGGATTGGTAGGGACAAGGCATTCTGGGACCCCCCTTGGCCTAGCGGTCCTCCGCCGGCAGCTGGACATGCCAGGATGCCGCCCCAGCCCCGGATCCGTCCCTGAGCCTGCCGCGTGGCAGGAAGGCCTGGATGGGGTCCAGGGGCCCGGCCGGGCCCCGGGTCGGGTGCCACGGCCCTGGGCCCGGTCCCGCGGCCTGCTGCACTGCCAAAGGACCAGGACGGGGTTTCCTCCGAGCCCGGGGAGCCTCCCCTCGCTCGGCCGAGTTTAGCAGCTCCGGCCGGGGCCCCTGAGGGCCCGGGGAGGGCGGCCTCCCCATCCCGGGCTCTGTCCTTGGTCCTGCTGCGTGGCAGGGTGCCCGGGACGGGGTCCGGAGGGCCCGGGGAGGCTTTCCCTGCGCCTCCGGGCTTGGGATCCCAGGGGCCCGGCGGGGCCCCCGGGTCGGGTGCTACGGCCCCGGGCCCTGTCCCCCGGCCTGCCGCACTGCCAAAGGCCTGAGACGGGGCTCCGTTGTGCCCGGGAAGCCTCCCCTTGCCGGGCTGAGTTCAGCAGCTTCGGCCGGGGCCCCCGAGGGCCCGGGGAGGGCGGCCTCCCCATCCCGGGCTCTGTCCTCGGTCCTGCTGCGTGGCAGGGTGCCCGGGACGGGGCCCGGAGGGCCCGGGGAGGCTTCCCCTGCGCCTCCGGGCCCGGGTGCCTTGGCTGGGTCCAGGGGCCCGGCCGGGCCCCGGGTTGTGTGCTACGGCCCTGGGCGCCGTCCAACGACATGCCACACCGCCAAAGCCCCGGGACGGGGCTACCTTGTGCCCGGGAAGCCTCCCCTCGCTCGGCTGAGTTCAGCAGCTCCGGCCGGGGCCCCTGAGGGCCCGGGGAGGGCGGCCTCCCCATCCCGGGCTCTGTCCTTAGTCCTGCTGCGTGGCAGGGTGCCCGGGACGGGATCCGGAGGGCCCGGGAAGGCGTCCCCTGCGTCTCCGTGCATCGGAGCCCGGGCTGGGTCCAGGGGCCCGCCCGGGCCCCAGGTCGGGTGCCACAGGCCCTGGGCCTCCGGTCCCCACCCTGCCGTTCCCTGGCGCCAGCTCACTTTTTCGTCGGGGCACAGAGAGACACCGGCTGGCTTGACTTTCGTGCCCGGCCATCTGGTCTCCGGGTTCCCCTTCGGCCATCTGGTCTCCGGGATCCCCTCGGCCATCTGGTCTCCCGTATCCCCTCGGCCATCTGGTCTCCAGGATCGCCTCGGCCATCTGGTCTCCCGCAATGCTTTCCTATGGGGGCGACCAGATGGCCGAACTTCCCTGGAAGTCCCGATGAGGTGCCATTTGCCTCCCGGATCCCAGCCAGGGCTCCAGGAGGTCGGGTACTTTCGCGCCTTGGGTCCCCTCTGTCACCTCGAGTGCACGGATTACAAGAAAGGGGGGTAATTTTCCTCCGGATTACTAGGGAGAGGGTCAGTCAGACCTCCGTGTGGTCTGGCGATTCTGAATCAGGGGAAGGCAGGACCCGGGCCCGCCCGCCGTGGCCCCCAGGGGCCCGGGTACGCACCTGCCGCTCAGCCCCCTTGCCGATGGGCCTTTTCCTCCGAGTTTGCTCAGGCAGGCCTCCGCGAGGTCTGGCCATGCTGAGACGGGGCCAGGCAGCACCCGGGCCCGCCCGCCGGGGCCCCCAGGGGCCCGGGAACGCACCTGCCTCTCAGCCCCTT
>NW_028253502.1:0-92255 GCF_964263255.1 Lissotriton vulgaris
AGTGGCACGTCCAGTCAAGGTTTATTTATTTATTATGAGGTTTTGTATAGCGCGAACAAGACCCGTGGGTATCAGAGCGCTTAACATAAGAGGGTAAGTTACAGATTAACAAATATAATAACAATTATAAAAAACAGACAGATATGAGGTAGAAGAATATATGGCTATGAGGGGGTGCGTAAATATATATATTCCTAACGCATGTGCAATTTGCATTAAGAGGTGAGTAAGGCTTAACTTATATCATAAGCCATAAAGACAAACATAAGTGAGGTAGAAGATTATATGGTTTTTGGCTATGAGATACAGTTATAAGTTCACATTGACATGAGGTAGCGATAAGGATACAGCCTAGTCTTGTACGTGGAGTCAGTCCTCGATTAACCTTCATAATATTCATGTCGAGGATTACCCTTCTGGTGACATACATGTTTAGTGATGGGGTAGCAATAGATCATATCAGTGATCAATAATCTACCCTATGAAGGGTATCTACTCATCATATGGTTCTTCAATTCCTGCATGAATGTTACAATATTTTGAATCTTCCTAATGCTTGAAGGAAGTGAGTTCCAGACTCTATGGGCAGCTCCTGAGAACGCTCTGCCATAAGTCTTTTTCTTTCGGAAAATGGCTGGCCGCAACAGCAGCTCCTTGGCACTCCTAGTTGGTCTGTTACCTCCCGATAGCTTAATTTTCTTGGCTAGGTATCTTGGAGTGTTGTAGTGGACCGCTTTGTGGGTAATACATGCTATCTTCATTTGAATTCTGGCCTCATACGGTAGCCAGTTTAGTGCTTTCAAGTGAGGAGATATATGATCAAATTTCCTAGATCCAGTGATGAGTCTTGCCGCTGCGTTGAGGCAAGCTTTTAGTGGTGCTGTGGATGTTTTTGGTAGGCCAGCTAAGGTGGTGCAACCATATTCGATCCTAGAGATAACTAAGGATTGGATAGCCAGTTTTAGATCCGCCTCTGAGATGAATGGTTTCAATTTTTTTTAAGTAGTTCAAGTGGTAGCGGGCACTTTTAGCCATTAAATTAATGTGGGCTTTCATGTCAAGGTTCTCATCTAAAGTGATTCCTAGTGATTTAGCTGAGTCGACTAGGGTTGGGGTGCAATTTAGCGCAGTCACCAATTTGGTCCATTCCTTTACTTCAGTATGGCTCCTTGGTGGTGAAATTAGCAAGAACTCTGTTTTGTGGGCATTTAGTTTCAGATGATTAGTAGTTACCCATTGCAAAACCATCTTTAGTGTCTCATTCATTAGATCAATGTCATCAAGGGAGGCTATCTTTATGTATATTTGCGTGTCGTCTGCATACATGTGATAGGATATCTGTGATTTTCGGAGAATTTCTGTAAGAGGTTCGACATACAAGTTAAATAGATCTGGGGATAGCGTTGAACCTTGAGGGACTCCAATTGCGTTAGGGCAAGGGGGTGAAATTGATTGGTTAACCAGGAATCGTTGTGTTCTGTTCCGTAGGAAAGAATTGAACCATTTCAGCACATTTCCGGACAGTCCCATCCTGTCCTGTAGCCTGGTCAATAGTGCTTTGTGATTTACCGTGTCAAATGCCGATGACAGGTCCAGGAGAATCAGTAGGCATGCTTGATTTTGGTCTAGGGCTTGTAGCGCATTATCAACAATATACAGGATCGCTGTTTCTGTGCTATGCCCTGCTCTGAATCCTGATTGGCATTCGTCTAGTAAGGAGAACTTGGTGATGTGTTGGCTCAGTTGGCTCTGCACGCATTTCTTAATTAGTTTGGCCAGTAAAGGGATGTTGGTCACTGGACGATAGTTGTTCGGATCTGTTGCATCCGCTGTCGGTTTTTTGATTATGGGAACTACTTGACCTGTTTTAAGCAAGTCAGGGAGGATCCCTTGTGCTAGTGAAGCGTTTATTATTTTGGTCCAGATTGGAACCACAATGTGGCTGATTTCTCTTAAACATTTTGCCGGTGGAGGGTCATGGTAGTGCTTGTTAGGTCTGATTTCCGATAGCGTTTTGGCGATCTTGTACTGGACATATAATTCAAATGTGTCCCAATTCGCCTTATTTTTTGTCTTAATACACTCTGAAGCATGGGCGAATTTTGCGAATCTGGCGTTCGCGAATTTGCGTATTTGCGAACTCGCAATCTGCAAAATCCACGAATTCTCGCGAATTTGCGGATTTTTTTTTTTGTGTTTGCAAGGGTTTCTGCCAGTTCGCAAGGGTTTTGTACCAGTTCGCAATTGCGAACTTACTTGTCGGCTCGCAACGGTCGCGACTATGTTGTTCATCATCACAGGTTCCCAGCACCCTCTGTTTCACCACTGCCACCCTCTGTTTCACCCATTTCACCCTCTGGTACATCAATGCCACCCTCTGGTTCATCATCATTGTAGATTATGGGGGAGGGAAGCGAGCACACCTGCCCTGCTTCAACTGACATGAATTAATTTGGGGTTGGTTTATTAATGTGTCACTGTTTTAAAATTCCAGTCTGGCACCTGCTTCCTTATCTGTAATTTGCTTTCTGTTGCAGTGCAATTTTTTTTTCCAGGACCTTTGTGGCCTACTTGTAGCTATTCTATGAGCCTGCTGTGAGGGTCCGAGCAGGGTCATACAATTGTTGCAACTAGCAACTGAACTCTGGAGGGGCCCCAGTCAGGAAGCACTACAGGGAATGGTTACTAATGATGAGTTTGAACTTTTGCACCTGCTGAGTGCTGCTTTCAGTTTTGCAAAACTCGTTTTTCTGCAATTTCGCAGAATTCGTGGGGCGCGAACTTGCGCGAGATCGAATTCGGAAGCCGCGAATTTGTGCGAATATGCGATTTGTTTTTTTGTGGCGTGTTAGTTCGCAAGGTTTTGTGCGTTTTAGCGAGCCGCTTGTAGCGCAACGGCGCAAAGTTACCCTTGAGGTCATTCACGGGCGCGACCATCTTGTTTGCATGACGTATTTCCGTTTCCGGGCGCGATATGTAATCTCGCAAAGTGTGCGCCTCGCTAGTACAATTTCGCGTGTGATCGCGAGGAAAATCTCGCGCGAACTTACCCACGCGGTCGTGAACGGGCGCGGCCATCTTGTTTCTCATTCATTGCTATGGTTCTGGGCATGCTTTTTGTATCCTCTCTGAATCTCTGCCATCCTTTGCTTGTTTGAAGTTTTTTTTATCTATTTTACTTATTATCTATCCCTCTATTTTTCTAGCTCTATATTTTTGTGTTTTCTGCTACTTTTGGTTAATTTTAAACTATTTTTTTAAACTCTTTTCTTTTCTTTTCTTCTCTTCCCTATTCTATTTTCTTTATTATTTAGCTTCCTTTCTGCCCAGACCATGGTAAAGGGAGCCGGGAAGCATCCCGAGAAGGGGAAGGGTCCCGCACCCCGTGCCCGGCTCCCGTGTGGGCGTTTAAGGGGGGAGCAGGTCGCACCCCGGGAGATCTTCAGGAAGAGGTGGCCGCACTAATTTTTTATGTTCAGCGCCGCCTCCCCAGGACCATCATGGCAGGCGGCAAGATCGGTAGCGGGTACGGGATCCGGGAGCGCCGGAAGCGGTGGGAGAAGGTGTGCCGGGCCATGTACCACCACTCTCGGGTCCGGCACACCTACAACCAGGCCACCCACCGCTGGACGGATGTCCTGGACCGGGAACGCGATCTGCTCGACCTGCTCGGCCTTGAGATCCCTGGGCTTGGTGAGTAGTAGTAGCTATTTCTGTACTACTCTGTTTTCTCCTGCTCTGTGTGTTATTATATTGCAAATTTTACTTTTATACCAAGAGCAATAATGCTGCTGATTACATTGTAGGTAAATTATATTTCAAAATCTTCTGTGCATTTCAGGTGCACTGCTCTCCTTCTCAGTAGTGTTGCTACTATGCTTATTTGTTTTCTATTTTGTGTTCATTTCATTGGCCTGTGAAATTATGTAGTTATGTGTAGTTTAAAGAACTGCGTAATACTAGGCACTAAGGGTCAGATTTTTAATTACCGGCGCATCCCTGCAAAGTAGCAGGGATACCCCAGTAATTGTGCGCCACGCCACTACCACCCATGGTGCGCCGTATTTACAATGCGGCGCACCATGGGCCCAAAACATCACCAAAGCGTTACGCATCTGTGCCGTAAAGGCGGCGCATTGCTGGAGTTGCGTCGCAACGATGGTGCAGCTCCATCAATGCTCTGGGGTGCCTTATCTCCCCAATGCTGCGTCAAGCCGTACGTCTGCTTCAAGCAGGTGCAGCGTTTGAGTCACGCATCATTGTCCTCAAAGTAACTGATTGAAATCTTGTAGATTTCCCTCAGCCACTTTTAGGATGCGTTCCTGCGCAGGAGCGCCCTCCCTTGCGCCGGAACGCCCCCTGATGGCACAGGGCTTTACAACTTGATGCATCTCCCATATGCGTCACGTTGTTAATATACGCCGCACCATGGCGCCTCTTTTGTTCTGCCGCTGCGTCACAAAAGTCACACAACAATGGAGCAAAAGAGCCGCAAGGGGCTTCTAAATCAGCCCCTACAGACTCAAGTCCAGCCCTTCCTTTGTACTCATGGCGATAAGAAGAAATAGTGGTGGTGGATTGATAGTTTGAGTATTTTAATGACTGGTTAATGTAGTAGGAAACTTTAGTGTTGTCACTGATCTGCAATCACGATGGACTTTGTCTGTCACTTCACGTGCTGTGGACTGCTGCCTGCCAGTCCTAGGCAAACCTTTTTAGTACTTTGTTTAGTGAGTTACATAAGAACTTTCCAAGTCGACGGTCCGGAAATCAAGCAATACTAATAACGTAGTAGACCACATGAGATCGGTCAATATAACCCGTGGAATAGTTGTCTATTTGCTATTTTGCCAAAATATTTTGTTATTGTTCTTTTGAAATGTTTGATTTGGTTGACAAATATCATCCATGTTTTCTGGTCTTTCTTTCATGTTGTACATCATCTCCCCCCAGGGGCAAGAGGACACAGGAGGAGGAGGAGGGTGCTGTTCAACAGGATGCAGCCCAGGATCGGGCAGGCGAGGGCTCCTTTGCTGGCCCCAGTAAGTTTTAATTTTAATATAGAGTACCTATTTTTTCCTAGCGTTCCTCATTCGATTTTTTCTAAATCGTCCTTGATCTTCTTGTAGACTGGATCTAAATTCTTATCCTGCCTCGACTATGACTCCCTGTGGTATTACTAGATTATTCTTATTAGTCTGTCTGTGTAGCTAACTAAGATTGCACATTTGGCAATTCCATTGGACTCCCATTCTAGTCTGCAATAGCTCTATGCACTGAGTGCAGTCCTCCGGGATTGTCCATAATGTCTTTTCAAGTCTTCTAAATGTTTATGCTTTGACAATTGCCAACAATAAAAAGGTGAATGACCACCAAGAAAGAATAAGATACTACTTTACTTTTGGTTTGTATAGGAGGACAATCCATTCTACTACTGTTGCAGGGACAAATCTGCACAAACAGAACTATTGACACTAAATAATGCATTGCTTAGCTTATCAATTATAATAGGCGCTGTTAGACTTTCCACATACCTCAGTGATAACAGACTTTGTAGTTGAACCCCCAATCTCCTTACTGACTAGATAGTGTGGCCGAGTCATTTAGCTCCCAAAGTCACCGATGATTGATCCCCAATGATGATTAGATTATCCAACGCAGGACAAGAGTACGGAGTCAGAGTCAAGAAGTGTCAGAGGCACGGACTCATGCTTGCAAAAATTCCAAAACCTTTAGCTCAACCACTCTAGTCTGGAGGACCAAAAACCACAGAGTCTATTTAAGTTTAAAAGCTTTATTAAAAGTAAACACATTTATTAAAATCAAGTTTGTCATAAAACTAAACGTTTAACTGAAAATGGAAAAGTGCTTAGTGCTGACGATTAATTGGACACATTTCTTGTGGTTGAGCCAAGCTCTCACCTGGTTTGAACTTGATCTTGCTCGTGTTCTTAGAAGTCAAGCTTCTGTCCGTTAGGAGAAAAAGTGGTGCGTGTTAATAATAAAAAGCAGGCATTCATCAGTTGTGCCAAAAACTGCTGCAAGACAACAGCCTTCCCTGGAAAAAGGGACATTTTTACTTTAGAGTAGACGGCCACAAATTATTACATTGTTTGCTGTTTTTGTAACATTTCTTTATTCCTAGACCAAATATTATATAGTAGTGAGTGGTGTATTCTAACATTCTTAAATGTACTTTGTAGGTGGAACATCTGGTGGCGGGGCCAGCGTGGAGGTGGTGGTGGTGGATGAGGGGAACACTTCTGGGGAGGATGCGGTGCAAGTGCCGGACGACACCATTGTGCCTGTGAGGGTTCACACGGTGGTGGCGGGCAGAGGTAAGCTATATACTCCTTACTTATTGAGATTGAAGACTGCAGAGTGTGCTATCTGAGGCTCTGGGAGGGGGAGGGGGCGTACCAGCAAGTGCAAGGAGCCTGCGCCCGCTATCTGCACTGGTGTATTATAAATCAACCAGGTAGTAGCCTCCTCTAAATGTACTTCGACTTAGCTGTGTAGTTTTTGGCGAGAAGAATCCCAATCAGATCTGAGATGAACTTGATGGATTGGATGAACGAAAAGCAAAAGAAGGGTGTAAGTAAGTGTGGAAGTACGAGAAATTTAATGATGACTGGCAAAGAAGAATGATATGTGTTTGCTTGGTCCCCGAGGTGGCTGGGAAGGAAAGAATATGGTATGTTGCATGGCTGGGTGAATGATGAAGCAAGAATGGGTGGAAGGAGAACAGCCTGGGTGGGTGAAACAGAAACTGTATGTGTGCATATACTTTGAATGGATAGATGCCTGGATCATGGTACTATCTGACTCTTAGATAGCATATACTCTTAGATAGCATATGTGTATCTAGAGAGAGTAGACGGTCAGTGGATGAACTAAGTGTTACTTTGAAGAGCATGTAACACCGCACCCGCACGTCCGTTCCAGTGTATGAAAGGCAAGGAAAAGAAGTTGTAATTTTGTCCAAATACTACCATGAATAGTAGCTGAATAGTAGCAGTAGTTTGTATTGCAACTGCAAGCACAGCATATATCCGGTTCTTACGGTGGACACTCCCTACCTCTCTTAATAACTTTAGTTTAGTAGTAGTAAGTCATTCATGTGTGGGTGTATCACTGTTCACTCAATAATAAGCAAAGCACCGAAAGTCATCCCATATGTAATCAAATACATCCCATGTGAAGTGATAGATAATCAGATTATTTAGCTTCTTCATTTTACTTTTCAAGTACTCATTTGCACTGTAGGGTGAAAGCTAAATTAATTAAGCAGTAGCCCTTTTAACAGAGTATTCTCAGTGCCACCCGTAATAGAAAAGTAAGAGCTTCACCACCTGCATGTACTGGACAGGTACAGTAACGCAAGTCTGTCTCACTCATCATGGTGTGCGTCTGTTTTTCTCGGGTGCAAGTTCACTGCACTGGCATTATGCCAGCTTGCATAAGATAACGTACCAATTTTCCTAAACAAGAGAGAAGAAGAAGAATAAGACTGGTGTAATGTCATAGTCGACTGTAATGGAAGTCCATAGTGCTCGTAGAATTTGTTCCTTAAACTCCCACTAATGTTAGAGCAAGGATGAAGAAGTGGGAGGTTAGATAGATACTGTCCTCAATAGTTATGTACTGTGCTTTCAATTTGCTACTTGTACTGTGACACAACTTTCTGCTCAATCATTTTGTGTTAATCTTAAGGAGCATTGGTTACAGACTATGCCTTTCTTTCTTCATATAGTTGCTCCTTCAAAATCAAACAAACCATCAAGGAGGGAGCTGGCTCGAATGGCCCGGCAACGGAGGCTGGATGCCACTGTCACCGAATATCGGTGGCTGGTGGCCCTGGAGGAGGAGGACACGTAGTCTACCGGTACAACATCCACTGGGACAGCTGCATCCTCCTCCGTGCCCCCACGGGCTGCCAGCCAGCGCAGTGCTCCCGCGGTACGGAGCCGGGCTACCAAAGCCAACCGCCACCGCCGAGCAGCAAAGACAGCAGCTGCCCCCCACAGGAGTCGCAAGGCACGCCAGCACCGCTTATGCCTCAGAGTGTCCTACCTGGAGCAGGAGGTCCGAACGTATAAGACCTTGGTGGAGGGCCTCCGCTACGACCATGCCACCCTCCGCAAGGACTATGATGCCCTGGCCGCAAAAGTGAACAGCACCCTGCCGTAGTGTCCCTTGCCCCTTTTTTAGAGACTTGGGGAGTGGGAATTGGGAATTGGGTTGTTTTTGGGACTTTTGAAGGACAATCGTTGGGGTTAGGAAGGGTCTTGCTGGAGATTATTTTGTTAGGGCTACAAAAATATACTTTTTGAAACTTTATCTGAGCATACCTGTTTTTTACTGCTTTTGAGTCTGGTGAGTCGGGGTTTAACAGAAAGTTTGTGTTCCTGAAACGTAAGTCTGTGTCATTTTCTTCCTTTAAGTGTAAATGGCTAAATGTTTTCAACACTAAGTGCTTCTCACAGAGTAAGTGAATTCAAGAGTCCTAGGACTTTAGTAGTACTACCGTTAATCTCTCGTCTCTCCTAATACTCCATTATACTACCTCCCACCAAACGCTTATCTTACCTGTAATTTGTGTTTGAAAGTAGGGCTAGGCCCAGGGCTGGCTCCACGGGAAATGGCGATTAAGGTTGGCAATCCTGGGCGGATGAAATGTCCTCATTGTGGTGGTACTAGTGGTGTGACACAGTGGCAGTTGCATGCCTAAGGAAAAAAAGAAAATGAAACCTGGTTTGTCCTTACTGTAGCATTACAACGGTACGATAGAGAAAATAGCAGGTGACAGTACACTAGAACAGTGCCACAATGTAGCCTAACAAATGGTAAAGTATTGAAAGTATAACTAGTACTTGCGTTGAATTTCTTTGACATTGGCTACTACTACAAGAAATAGTACTGAAGATGAGTAAGTCTAGAATATATCCTCGGATTCCTTCACCAGCCTGTTGCTATGACCTTATACTCCCCAGCAAGTGTGTGAAATTATTGATGTCATTTAGTCACACATCAATCAAAACCACACAGCCCGGGGGAAGAGGGTTAGGGTTTGTAAAATGAATGGGAATGGGGGTTTCTTTTTGGGTAGGTTTTGTTGAGAGAAGAAAAAAAAAGCACAGCATGGACAAACAATAATTGAAGATAAAGAAATCTTTGGGTACACAGCTAACCATAAATCTTTTGAGTGACATAAAGGAAGTGCATGCACTACTGCATGCATTGTTACTGAAAAGTAAGTAGTACTTTGGACAACCGTGAATGACAGAATGCGACAGTACAGGGCTGCAGCGTTTTCACTTGCCTATCTCTGCACTCAGAGAAACACTTCTTACATTAAATTAGGTTTAAAAAATAGCCAAAGTAAAACCTATAGAATGGCTGTAGGGATCAATTTAGAAGCAGAGAGAGATCCAAGAAATGCAGTCACACTCATAGAAGAAAACAATGGATACTGTATCTGTATGTTGTTGTAGTTGTCCTGTTGAATTTGGTAAGTAAGTTGCACGCATCAAACAATTCCTCTTATTAGCGGTACTCCTCCATTCCAGCTGACGCTTCGTCCATCAATGTTGGTGACCAGAAGACACCCTGTCCACTGCCTGCCTGACGGATGCTCAATTGCGGCTCGCTAATGTGAAGCCTGACTCCATCCTTTTTTTCCCTTTGCACAGACTGAAACCCGGCCTGTAATTATTGACGGAAAAACAGGAAGTGATATTAGAACACCACTGATAAATAAATATAAGGTATGTACGCTGTGTAGTGCAAAAAGTCACACTTTGAGTTTCCTCTGTCTGAGTCTCCTTTTGAAGGATAAATAAGTATGGGCAAAATAATTTAGCGGATCTTTCCCCTCAAGCTAGGTGTACTGTAAACTGTGTTTTAGAACAAAATTAGACCTTCCCAGCAGTGCTCCCACCCAGACCCTTACTAAAGCCAGTCGCAAAAATGTAGAAGACCCCCAATCAGATCTCAAAAAACGAGGCCTAGTAGAAAACTGATGACAAAACGTACTTTGAAAGTAAAAGTAGGCCCAAATACCCCCTTATCCACCGTGGATTTTATTCAAACCACTTGCAAGCAAGCAAAAGTATCCATACCCAGCATCGCTCCAAGACTCGCAAACCCCCTCACCCAAACACATGCAATACAAATACTGCTAACCCTAACGAGCCCTAAGTTAAGAATAATGGCAAAGGCTTTCTTTAACTATGCCAAATTCCCCCTTTCCCACCATGGATTTTCTTCAAATCACTTGCAACCAAAATTACACATTTCCACGCGTGCTCTCAGACCCTAGAACTCAGTTGCAAAAATCTAGAACACCCCGAAACACATGCAATCCTGCTGCTAGGGCTAACCCTAACGAACCCTAAGTTACAAAAAGTGCCAAAAGGCTTTTCCTTATGGATTTCGACCAAACCACTTCTATCCGGTATTAGACCTTCCCAGCAAAGCCCCAAGACCCGCCAACTCACCCGCAAAAAAGCACAACACCCCTAAACAGTCAAAAAGGAAAATCTCATACTTACAATATTTATCGGCCTTCGGTCCAAACGCGCTGGGTCATAACTCCCGTTTTCCACCACGGATTTCCTGAAAAGCAAATGCAATCAAAATTAGACTGTCCCAGCAGTGCTCCCAGACCCCAAAACTCACCCACAAACACCCGGAACCCCCCCAAAGGTAAGCAAGTCAGCAAAAACGCCAAAAACTTTTCACCTCCGATTTGGCCCAAACCACTTTTATCCGGTATTAGACCTTCCCAGCAATGGCCCCAGAGCCGTCAACCCAGGCGAAAACTAGTAGAAGACCCCCAAACAGCCAAAAAGCAAAAGTTCAAAAATGGGGAGTCATTTTCTTGGCAATTTCCAAAATCACTCCGCGCGAGCTCTGCAGCTAGGCCCTAACTCCCCTCTGCCACCATGGATTTGCTTCAAACCTCTTGCAATCTAAAGTATCCATCGCCAGCAGTGCTCCCAGACCCTGAAACCCACCCACAAACAGCAGGAAGCCCCCCATACAGGCCCCCGAAAACGCTACATTGAGCAAAATGACAGAAATAGCAAAAAAAAATTCTGCATGGATTTTGTCCAGACCACTTCTATCCGGTATTAGACCTTCCGAGCAATGCCCCAAGACCCGCCAACCCACCCGCAAAAAAGCACAACACCCCCAAACAGCCAAAAAGGAAAATCTCATACAATATTTATCGGCCTTCGGTCCAAACGCGCTGTGCAGCTAGGTCATAACTCCCGTTTTCCACCACGGATTTCCTGAAAAGCAAATGCAATCAAAATCAGACTGTCCCAGCAGTGCTCCCAGACCCCAAATCTCACCCACAAATACCCGAACCCCCCAAAACAGCACCTCAAAGGCAAGCAAGTCAGCAAAAACGCCAACAAATTTTCGCCTCCGATTTGGTCCAAACCACTTTTATCTGGTATTAGAGCTTCCCAGGAATGGCCCCAGAGCCGTCAACTCACCCGCAAAGAAGTAGAAGACCCCCACAAGTGCAGAGTCTTTCTTCATTGGGCGTAATCCAGCCGTCTGCTTTGAGGGAAATAGGAGTCTGGAGGAGGAGGATAGAGGAGCATGTTCTTGTGAACTTGTGAACCTGAGGAATGCAGACTGTGGCACCTTCAAATCAATAAGCAAACAAGTGAAGACAGTTCTGCTGATGGGCTTGTTTTTATGATTAGGTGATTAAAGTTTGAATTATATTAACTGTGCACAACAAAGAAAGACAGACACACAGGAATAAAAGTGAATAAGGACGAAAAAGAAAGTTATTGATTCATTGTCTCATTTTCAGGGCTCGGTGTCAGGGAATAAGAATTAAGGTTCGTCATCATACTCTGCAAATTCCGGCAGGGTGAGGTCAGTGTCACCTAACAGAGAAGAAATTCCCTCATCTATGTTGCTGTCCACCTCATCTTCATCCGGCGTGCGTTCTCGTACTTTGTAATCTGGTGGTATGAGGTGCTGATTCATCTTGATCATTGTTAACCTCTCCACATTTTTGGGCGAGAGGCGGCTCCGTTTGGAAGATACAATGCCACCAGCAGCACTGAAAACACGTTCAGAAGACACGCTTGCGAGTGGGCAAGACAAGTAGTTTACAGCCAGGTTGGAGATCTGTGCCCACAATTCTTTTTTCCCATGCCAATACGCCAATGGGTCAGCATTAACATAGACCTCTGTTGAGTCATTCAGATAGTCCTGCACCAACGACTCAAGGTCCTCCAAGGTTCCTCCACTTTGCTTACGTTTTGCTCTGACCTTTTGAGAACCAAACCCAAGCCGAGTTAGCCAATCCTCTTCTGCATCCAATGTTACTGTTGTGTCTGGTGCAGATGATCCAGTTGCCGGTGTTTTTAACGGCTGAGAGGTCACTTGTGCCACAGCCAAAGGTGCAGAAGTGGATTCTTTTGACTGGGGATGGCCTGAAGATGCTGATGTACTGCCTTTTCCTTCAATTTGCTGCTGTTCTCTTTCAAACCTCTTGGCTGACAAGGCTAGCCAACGTTTGTACTTTGTAACATCTTGATCACCAAAAGGAAAGAATGCTTGGCCTGCCAGCGCCTTTTTGTAGCGTGGATCCAGAATAGTAGCACAAATGTAATGCTGTTCTCAGTGGATCATTTTAAGACGTTCATCCCCAAGTAGGCGCTCTAATAATTTCTCCCCTAAAAGAAAAGCGTCTTTCTTTGTTTCATCTTTTTCAAACATAGAAGACACCGCCTTCAGTTGGTGCTCCAGCATGCGCAACAATGGGATAGCTTTTCCCAAATTACAGTCCTCCTTGCTGACTGCACGCGTGAAGACCTCAAAAGGACGAAGCATGTCTGTCAGGCTTTTAACTAGGTTCTATTGCGCCGCATCTAGCCTCAGGTCCTTCTGAGCTGTACCCAGTGTTAAGAAATAGTGATCGAGTACCGTATACTGCTCATACAGATGCTCAAGCATGTAGAAGGTTGAGTTCCAACGTGTTGGCACCTCCTGGATGAGTGCTTTCACTGGCATTCGACGTTCATGTATCAGGCTCCTCAGATGCTTCCGGGCCTTAAAAGAATGGCTGAAATGGTTGCACATTCTTCGGCAGGTGGCCACTAACTCACACGCTGGACTGTCTTCATCACTCAAGAATTTTTTAACAACCAGGTTTATACAGTGCGCCAAATACGGCACTCTGAAATACTCACCCAGCTCCATGGCCTTAACTACATTGGCGCCATTATCCGTGGAAACATAACCAATCTGGCGTTTTTTTGGGGACAGCCAGTGAAAGACCTTTGTGTTAACTTCATTCAAAATGTTTTCTGCTGTGTGACGTTTCTCCAAGCCAAACATGGCTAGTGTTGCATGTTTCCGAGCAGCTTTAAAAACTTGGTCCGGGTCAACACCTGCGTTTAGCTTTGCTTTAACCCCTGAAAAAGAGACCCAGTGTGCAGTGATGCACATGTAATCAGCGCCTGCGCCACTGGTCCACATGTCTGTTGTCAGATGTATAGTGCGAACAGCACTCTTCTGCAAAGCTGCCCCAATCACCTCCAGCACATCTTCATGTAGTGCTGGAACCGCAACTCTGGCAAAATAGAACCGGCTAGGAACCTTCCATTTAGGGCAGAGCGCTGCCACTAATTCTAGAAAACCAACCCCTTCTACAAAAGAAAAAGGGAGAAGGTCCAGAGCTAGCATTTTAGCCAGCTTAGTGTTATACAGACG
This sequence comes from Lissotriton vulgaris, assembly GCF_964263255.1. Taxonomy (NCBI): domain Eukaryota; kingdom Metazoa; phylum Chordata; class Amphibia; order Caudata; family Salamandridae; genus Lissotriton; species Lissotriton vulgaris. Next base: position 13,750 of record NW_028253502.1, read on the forward strand.
CGTCAGTGGGTGGTTGCGTTCATATGGAGTGTCTGAAAAAAGCATGTTTCTAATGTTGCCCTGGACCAAGCATTTACGGGATGATGATGATTTCTTTGACCCAGTTACGCTCGCTGATGAACTTTTTCGCATTGGTGTCTCAATCTCTCCCACACTCTTAGTGTGGCTCACATGGGGTGTGCTGCTGACAGGGGTACTGGGTGTAAGTGAAGTGTTTGACACGTCTTCTTCCTCCTCGTCATCATCAGATGAAACATCAACGTTTCATTGACTTGCAATTCGGGCTTCCTTGATCTCCTTTAGGTGCGCAAACCATTGGACAGTGTGCTGTCTCCTAAGATGACCTCTCTGGCCTCTGGTACCATAGTTGGTACCAAACTTACCACGACTAACTGCATGCTTACAAATGCTACAAATGGCGAAGTTTTCCCTTTTTGGGCAAACACTAAAGAAGTCCCAAACTGGGGACTTGAATTTTCTGTGGGGGCCGGAGAAGGCGGCGATACTGGTATGTGGTGGCCATGCTGCTAATGCCAGATGAAGTGGAGGATGTGGATTGCCGAACCTTAGTACGTTGTGCACTTTCACCACCACTAATTGAGGTTGAGGTGGATGGAGGTCCCTTCTGGCGAGGAAGAAATATGGAAGCGGTACGTGTTAGTGTACTAGTTAACTCTAATGATTGTGGTGTTTCCACTGCCTCCTCGTCGACAACATCATCATAACACTCAGCAGCTTCTCGGGCTAGGGTCAAAATGTCTGTTTGCTGCATGCCCGCTGGGGCTGCAGTGACCTTTATGATGACTGGGTCGTCGTCGTGAGAGTCTTCATCAGCAGCAGTATCCGCCACTTCTTGTTGAGCCTCATCACACTCCATAAGTATGAGACTTTGGACGAGCTTCCTTTTACGCTTAACTACCTTTGTCAGATCATGGTGTGCCTCACTCTCAGACGGCAGTGGTGCTGGTTCCCAATTTTGATCCATATCATCACAAGGAGGTGTGCTTGAAGAAGATGTAGACACCACCCTTGATCTCTTCCTTGCTAGGGGTGTGGAAGACAATGAATGATCATCAGGAGGAGTGGCTTCCTCAAATGATACGTCGCCTTGTTTGTCGATTTCCTGATGTGCCCCTACTTCGGGAGGAACAACTATTGTGGGCACTTCATGCACCTCTGCTTGCACATCTCCTTGCGCTGCCTCTCCTTCCACTTGTACTTGGTCTTGTACTTGCACATGTGGTTGTTGTTGCGGCTGTGGTTGTTCAACACTCGTCAGATGAGTTACAACAACCTGTGTTGATTGAGGGACATTGCTGCTACTTTCTTGCGATGATGCAAACAAAACAGGTGATGGACCGAATGTGGATCAATGTCACACATTCATCCCAGTCAAAAGATCTGGGCCCAAATCCATCGTTTTTTTGCACTCCACACCACCCTGGGTTAGACAATGGCGATATGCAAATCAGCTCTGACCCTGTGCCCCATGGGAACAGTTCAGTCCGAACTACAAAAGCCATGTCCTTCCCAGAACGGAATCAAGCATCCGAGGACCGGACCGGTTTCGAGGTAACACCTCTCATCAGCCCGGCTAGCTTGACTCCAGTGGTGTGGAGTGCCTGGGACCCACGTCTGAGCATCCCCAGCGCACTTATGGCGGTATTGCAAACAAAACAGGTGATGGACCGAATGTGGATCAATGTCACACATTCATCCCAGTCAAAAGATCTGGGCCCAAATCCATCGTTTTTTTGCACTCCACACCACCCTGGGTAAGACAATGGCGATATGCAAATCAGCTCTGACCCTTTGCCCCATGGGAACAGTCCAGTCCGAACTACAAAAGCCATGTCCTTCCCAGAACGGAATAAAGCATCCGAGGACCGGACCGGTTTCGAGGTAACACCTCTCATCAGCCCGGCTAGCTTGACTCCAGTGGTGTGGAGTGCCTGGGACCCACGTCTGAGCATCCCCAGCGCACTTATGGCGGTATTGCAAACAAAACAGGTGATGGACCGAATGTGGATCAATGTCACACATTCATCCCAGTCAAAAGATCTGGGCCCAAATCCATCGTTTTTTTGGACTCCACACCACCCTGGGTTAGACAATGGCGATATGCAAATCAGCTCTGACCCTGTGCCCCATGGGAACAGTACAGTCCGAACTACAAAAGCCATGTCCTTCCCAGAATGGAATCAAGCATCCGAGGACCGGACCGGTTTCGAGGTAACACCTCTCATCAGCCCGGCTAGCTTGACTCCAGTGGTGTGGAGTGCCTGGGACCCACGTCTGAGCATCCCCAGCGCACTTATGGCGGTATTGCAAACAAAACAGGTGATGGACCGAATGTGGATCAATGCCACACATTCATCCCAGTCAAAAGATCTGGGCCCAAATCCATAGTTTTTTTGCACTCCACACCACCCTGGGTTAGACAATGGCGATATGCAAATCAGCTCTGACCCTGTGCCCCATGGGAACAGTCCAGTCCGAACTACAAAAGCCATGTCCTTCCCAGAACGGAATCAAGCATCCGAGGACCGGACCGGTTTCGAGGTAACACCTCTCATCAGCCCGGCTAGCTTGCGATGCGCCAACATCACTGGTCGATGGTGATTAAACAACTATACTAAGTGCCTCTGCAGCACTCAAGGGCTTGGACTTAAGTTGGCGTGGTGGTGGCACTGAGCCCAATGGAGCGGGGGTGCTGCTCCCAGCTTGGCCCCCAGCAGATCCCGCTGCTGCTGCAGGCGTACTTTTTTTTTTTACTTCCAAAAAATGTGGCGGGCGGCACACCAGTCTCCTTGGTAACTTGCTTCTTCTGCTCCTTACTGGCAACTTTCTTGCTAAAGGAGCTACGGGGAAGTTTTTGTGGGGCCATCTTCTTCAGAGCAGGTCAGAACAGCAGGCCGCATTTGCACGAGTTGCAGAGTTGTCTGTGGCCAGACGTGACGTCGCGTGACGCTATGCTGCACACACACACCGCTGCAGGACGTCTTCCTGGCACTGGTGGTTCTCTTGAGTCTTGTGCACCTAAAAGCAATGGACGACAGAGGAACATCAATTCAGTTATACACCCCAAAAAATCGAACATCACAGAAAAATCAGCACAATCCCAAGCCCTCCATGATGTTTAAATTCAAGACACCCCACAGAAAGACTAGGCCCATGCACCACTCACTACCCCTGGGCATAAAGGTTGAAAGCTAGGCAAAATGGTTGCATACCTAAGAACACTGCCTGCATTCAAAATGGCCCCCTGCCTCCCAGCACATGGCCAGGGCCTGCCTGTAGCAGCACTCAAAATGGCCCCCACCCACATGGCCTGTCCCCATGAACACCCCAAAAAATTGAAAAACACAGAAAAATCAGCACAATCCCATGCCATCCATGCCCTCCATGATGTTTAAATTCCAGCCACCCCACAGAAAGACTAGGCCCATGCACCACTCACTACCCCTGGGCATAAAGGTTGAAAGCTAGGCAAAATGGTTGCAGACCTAAGAACACTGCCTGCATTCAAAATGGCCCCCTGCCTACCAGCACATGGTCAGGGCCTGCCTGTAGCAGCACTCAAAATGGCCCCCACCTACATGGCCTGTCCCCATGAACACCCCAAAAAATCAATAAACACAGAAAAATCAACACAATCCCATGCCATCCATGCCCTCCATGATGTTTAAATTCAAGACACCCCACAGAAAGACTAGGCCCATGCACCACTCACTACACCTGGTGAAAAGGCCACAACAACAGTCCAAAAAAACGAAAATCACAGAAAAATCAGCACAATCCCAAGCCATCCAGGCCCTCCATGATGTTTAAATTCAAGACACCCCACAGAAAGACTAGGCCCATGCACCACTCACTACCCCTGGGCATAAAGGTTGAAAGCTAGGCAAAATGGTTGCAGACCTAAGAACACTGCCTGCATTCAAAATGGCCCCCTGCCTCCCAGCACATGGCCAGGGCCTGCCTGTAGCAGCACTCAAAATGGCCCCCACCCACATGGCCTGTCCCCATGAACACCCCAAAAAATCGAAAAACACAGAAAAATCAGCACAATCCCATGCCATCCATGTCCTCCATGATGTTTAAATTCAAGACACCCCACAGAAAGACTAGGCCCATGCACCACTCACTACCCCTGGGCATAAAGGTTGAAAGCTAGGCAAAATGGTTGCAGACCTAAGAACACTGCCTGCATTCAAAATGGCCCCCTGCCTACCAGCACATGGTCAGGGCCTGCCTGTAGCAGCACTCAAAATGGCCCCCACCCACATGGCCTGTCCCCATGAACACCCCAAAAAATCGAAAAACACAGAAAAATCAACACAATCCCATGCCATCCATGCCCTCCATGATGTTTAAATTCAAGACACCCCACAGAAAGACTAGGCCCATGCACCACTCACTACCCCTGGTGAAAAGGCCACAACAACAGCCCAAAAAAATAAAAATCACAGAAAAATCAGCACAATCCCAAGCCCTCCATGATGTTTAAATTCAAGACACCCCACAGAAAGACTAGGCCCATGCACCACTCACTACCCCTGGGCATAAAGGTTGAAAGCTAGGCAAAATGGTTGCAGACCTAAGAACACTGCCTGCATTCAAAATGGCCCCCTGCTTCCCAGCACATGGCCAGGGCCTGCCTGTAGCAGCACTCAAAATGGCCCCCGCCCACATGGCCTGTCCCATGAACACCCCAAAAAAATCGAAAAACACAGAAAAATCAGCACAATCCCATGTCATCCATGCCCTCCATGATGTTTAAATTCAAGACACCCCACAGAAAGACTAGGCCCATGCACCACTCACTACCCCTGGGCATAAAGGTTGAAAGCTAGGCAAAATGGTTGCAGACCTAAGAACACTGCCTGCATTCAAAATGGCCCCCTGCCTACCAGCACATGGTCAGGGCCTGCCTGTAGCAGCACTCAAAATGGCCCCCACCCACATGGCCTGTCCCCATGAACACCCCAAAAAATCGAAAAACACAGAAAAATCAACACAATCCCATGCCATCCATGCCCTCCATGATGTTTAAATTCAAGACACCCCACAGAAAGACTAGGCCCATGCACCACTCACTACCCCTGGTGAAAAGGCCACAACAACAGCCCAAAAAAATAAAAATCACAGAAAAATCAGCACAATCCCAAGCCCTCCATGATGTTTAAATTCAAGACACCCCACAGAAAGACTAGGCCCATGCACCACTCACTACCCCTGGGCATAAAGGTTGAAAGCTAGGCAAAATGGTTGCAGACCTAAGAACACTGCCTGCATTCAAAATGGCCCCCTGCTTCCCAGCACATGGCCAGGGCCTGCCTGTAGCAGCACTCAAAATGGCCCCCGCCCACATGGCCTGTCCCATGAACACCCCAAAAAAATCGAAAAACACAGAAAAATCAGCACAATCCCATGTCATCCATGCCCTCCATGATGTTTAAATTCAAGACACCCCACAGAAAGACTAGGCCCATGCACCACTCACTACCCCTGGGCATAAAGGTTGAAAGCTAGGCAAAATGGTTGCAGACCTAAGAACACTGCCTGCATTCAAAATGCCCCCCTGCCTACCAGCACATGGTCAGGGCCTGCCTGTAGCAGCACTCAAAATGGCCCCCACCCACATGGCCTGTCCCAATGAACACCCCAAAAAAACGAAAAACACAGAAAAATCAACACAATCCCATGCCATCCATGCCCTCCATGATGTTTAAATTCAAGACACCCCACAGAAAGACTAGGCCCATGCACCACTCACTACCCCTGGTGAAAAGGCCACAACAACAGCCCAAAAAAATAAAAATCACAGAAAAATCAGCACAATCCCAAGCCATTCAGGCCCTCCATGATGTTTAAATTCAAGACACCCCACAGAAAGACTAGGCCCAGGCACCACTCACTACCCCTGGGCATTAAGGTTGAAAGCTATGCAAAATGGTTACAGACCTAAGAACACTGCCTGCATTCAAAATGGCCCCCTGCCTCCCAGCATATGGCCAGGGCCTGCCTGTAGCAGCACTCAAAATGGCCCCCACCCACATGGTCTGTCCCCATGAACACCCCAAAAAATCGAAAAACACAGAAAAATCAGCACAATCCCATGCCATCCATGCCCTCCATGATGTTTAAATTCAAGACACCTCACAGAAAGACTAGGCCCATGCACCACTCACTACCCCTGGGCATAAAGGTTGAAAGCTAGGCAAAATGGTTGCAGACCTAAGAACACTGCCTGCATTCAAAATGGCCCCTGCCTCCCAGCACATGGTCAGGGCCTGCCTGTAGCAGCACTCAAAATGCCCCCCACCCACATGGCCTGTCCCCATGAACACCCCAAAAAATCAAAAAACACAGAAAAATCAACACAATCCCATGCCATCCATGCCCTCCATGATGTTTAAATTCAAGACACCCCACAGAAAGACTAGGCCCATGCACCACTCACTACACCTGGTGAAAAGGCCACAACAACAGTCCAAAAAAATGAAAATCACAGAAAAATCAGCACAATCCCAAGCCATCCAGGCCCTCCATGATGTTTAAATTCAAGACACCCCACAGAAAGACTAGGCCCATGCACCACTCACTACCCCTGGTGAAAAGGCCACAACAACAGCCCAAAAAAATAAAAATCACAGAAAAATCAGCACAATCCCAAGCCATCCATGCCCTCCATGATGTTTAAATTCAAGACACGCCACAGAAAGACTAGGCCCATGCACCACTCACTACCCCTGGTGAAAAGGCCACAACAACAGCCCAAAAAAACGAAAATCACAGAAAATCAGCACAATTCCAAGCCATCCAGGCCCTTCATGATGTTTTTATTAAAGAGTCCCCACAGAAAGACTCAGTCCACCCACCACTGAGTACCCCTGGGCAAAAGGCCCCAACAACACCCCAAAAATCGAAAATTACAAAATTGTAGTTGCAGCAACTGTAATGCCCCAAACAAACTTACTTGTGAAATTTCTAATCCAAAAGTGATCCAAAGAAAGTCAAAAAGGCCTCAAATCCAAATATCCAGCAGCATCCACAAAAAGTAATCCTTCCAGGTGAAGAATCCGAATGAAAGTGACCAGCACATGAAGAAAGCACTGGGAGGAGCCTGCTGGACAAGAACAGGAAGTTGGAGACTGTGGGGCACTTCCTTCCTCCCACCCCCCCTCCCCCAAAAATGGACTCCTTGCAAAAAAACGTGCAGGCAAATGTCAACCTGAGGAGTTATTCTGATAAAAATCATCATTTCCAGAAGGTTTATGCTGCTTGCTGGTGGATTTCTTGTGCAGAATTGCAAATTTTGTATTTTTGCGAGTGCGAGATTGTTGCTGCCCGCCGCATCTACGTGTTCGCAATTGCGAACTCCCGCGATACGTGATCACGGCGTACTCGCGTTGACAAACTCTCGCTGTGCAAGGTGGCAAGCTGCAATGACGTAATCGCGGTCGCCAAACTCCCGCGGGATCCTGCAGCAAGATCCAAAATGGCGCAGCACTCGCAAAATATCGAGAAAAACAACTCGGCAAACGATGAATGACGGTAAGTGAACGCCGCACGCCGCAAAATTGTATCACAAAGCAAAAAAAATCCGCTGCGTGCGAATTTGCGGATTTTGCAGGAAATTCGCGAATCTCTCGGATTGCGAATTTACCGAAAATCCGCAAAATCCACGAGCGGAACGGATTTTCCGCCCATGCTTAGTCATGTTGGCATCGCTCGTAGGCAAAGGTTGGGTCGAAAGGTTAGCCGCGGCGCTTATGAGCTCTACTTCTAGCGATTTGGCCTTCTCCGTGAAGAATGTGGAAAATTCCTCGCAGCTTAAGGGTGTTTTTGAGTTCTCTTGAACCGATTTGGCTAGTTTGTTTGATTGTTGCTTTAAGATCTCAAAGAGTTTTCGTGGTCGGTTTTTGGCATTGTCCAGTTCTGCTCTTATAAATTCCTTTTTGGAATTGATGATCTTTTTGTTATATTGGTTTCTGATTTTTCTAAGGGCTTTCAGCTCGGGAGAGGAAAGGTGTTGTCTCCATTTTCTTTCGGCCATTCGCAGTTTGCGTCTGTCTTCATTCAGTGACCCATTAAACCAAGGATTTTTTGTCTTCTCCGTGACTCTTTTCAGTTTTAGTGGCATGGTGTTGTTGACGATATTTCCGATTGAGGTTATGTAGTGATCCGTCAGCTCATTTACATTCTGCAGGTTGTTAGGTGGCATTAGGTCTTTCTCACAGCTTTCAACCAATAGCTCAATATTAGCCTCCTTTGTATCTCGGATCCATTTTCTGAACTTGAGGGGTTGCACGGTCATACCCTTTTTCACTATGGGTATCGCGAATGTTATGGCGTGATGATCAGATGAATCACACTGGTCTATAGCGAGGATTGATGTATCTTTGTTTCTTGAAATAATCCAGTCTAAGGTCGTTCCTTTCGAGTGTGTAGGTTGCGTGCATGCTTGGGTGAGGTTTAGCTCGACGAGGAAACCTTTAAGCGTGTTAACCAGTTTGTCATTGCAGTCATCCCAGTGTAAGTTGAAGTCGCCTAGGAATATGTTATTGGCATCGGTGTTAGAGTTGGCTGTTATGATCTTCATCAGTTGCTCTGTGAATTTTGCGTTATCTCCTGGTGGGTGGTAAAACGCATGCAAGTTGCTTCTTTGATTATTTGACGATCTTATATTAAGACCAAGGTATTCACTAGATTCTAGAGGGTCGGCTTGAATTTGGTTGACCTCTATCTCTGATCGATGAATGCAGGCTATACCTCCTCCTACTTTTCTTAGTCTATCTAATCTCACAATGTTATATTGAGGTTGTACTAAGAGATCCATGGTAGAAGATGATGATTCACTTAGCCAGGTTTCCGTAAGGATTGCCAGGTCAATTTCCTTGTTGATGATGAGGGCTGCTATGTTTGATGCATGTTTGGTTACCGAACGACAAATGAGTAGAAGGCAATTCAATGGTTTCCCAGAGTTAATGAGGTTCCCATTTTTGGATTCGGTTGTTGTTAACTGGACATGTTGTAAGTTGTGGTGGTTTGGTTTTCTGTCATTCTTTCTGGATGTTCTATTAGAATCAATTGGTACTGTTTTAATTCTCTCCTCTCTCTCACGAACCGGTTGTTCATATGTTCGGAGTAAGGCAAGGGTTTCCTCGTTTGACAAGGGCTTTGTCCTGTCTGATCGGTTGAGCCTGTTTGCTAATGGCATAGCCATCTCATGGTTCTTTCTTTGTGAGGAGAGTACTAGATTCTGGATATGCGTGACCTTAGAGTGCGTGCTTACAGTCATCTCCCAAATTTTCTCAATTGCTTGTAAAGCATTCATTGAGTCTTGTGCCAGGTTGCCAACTAGTTTCTGAAGCTCCTTAATTTCTTTTTGGTTTCCGGGTGATTTCTTAGGGATGATTGACCTGTCTATCCGGTTTTTGCATTTTGCTCTTCTCCGTATTTGATCTGTTCTCATTGCCGCAGTTCTTTTCTTTGTATCCTTAGTTTGGTTGTCAGTTCCGTTTCTATTTGAGATGTCACGAGTGCTATCTAAGTTATGTGATGCTAGGAATGAATTTGTGGGTGAGGATTTACAAGACTCTAGTATCGTATTCGAGAGAGGTGGAGGGAGGTTGGTATCTTCTACCTTGTTCATTTCCCGGTTACCTTCATAGAGTGACTCACTTGGAGCAGATGTACTCTCTACAAATGAAGTTGCATCGTATGGGGGCGGCATCAGCTCTTCCCTTTGGACCTGGTCCTGGTCTTTGTTTGCAAGATTAGTAGACCTCTCTGTCCTTTCCGTCCCGTTCTCTGGTATTGTCATTCCAATTTCAATTATATCTCCAGAACTAGTGGTTTGATTGTTATGGCCTCCAGTTCCATTGGCGCCTCTGGTAGTAGTATCGTTGTTGTCAGGAGTGACTTGTGGTAGGGTCATGTTTAGTTGGTATCTTAGTCCCTCTAGTGATTCTTTGGTACATTGAGAGCAGCAATAAAGGCAAAGAGGTTAGATGTAATGAGGTTAAAAGCAGAGGTCACATTATATATTTTAACTTATATCAAAAACACAAATATCTGAAATAAAAATATTGTCACCTTTAATAAACACATACAAAAATATTGATTTGCACAATATTGAATACAATAATATAAGACAAATAATGGAATTATCATTAATAAAAACACTTTTTATGTAAAACAATCACTTAAAATAAACAAAAAATAAATTGTATACACATGCTCGATTATAAAATAAACGTACCACATCAGCAAAATATTCATAGCTCACCCAATTACAAATTAATTCATAACAATATGACCAACTATGATTTGCAGTAACTACACTCATGCCCGATTCTCGGAGACTTTGGCAGCAGAACTACCTGTCCGAGAAGCCTGAGGGACTTTGAGGGCGTGCTGAGCCCTCCCACCACCCCTGCAACGCCTGTAAAGCGCCTCGCGCTTCCCTCCTCGCGGGACGCGAGCGGGCGCGTGCTGGGCGAAGCCCAAGCCAAGTGCGGGCCCGTCTAACCCCCACGACTTAATTGTAAGTTTCACCTCCCTGTATACATTGCAATGGCTCAGAAGGATGGTAAGCTTAAGGCGCAAAACGTCAACCTAATTGGATCCATGGATAAGTTTGTAACCAATTTTAACACTGCGATTGATCAGAGTATACCACTGATGGAGAGGCAGGGTTTCCCAGGACTTGGCACTTGCTAGGAGATCTTCTATGGGACATATTGCTAATGCAAGGTCTCCAGACCATCATGCCCCATTATGTACTATTGGTGCTCCTGTGATCCCAGAATCTCCATCTACTGGCTTGGCAGCCTGTGACCAGGACAATTCTTCTATAGGGAACCAGTCTATGGCCTCTGATCTGTTATTGTTACCTCCTCCCAGATTATCAGATGTTGGTAGCCCCCCTAAGGAGCATAGCACCAGGCAACTCCGTGAAAGACGTCAAGGAGCTATCCCAAAGTACAAGCAGGGGCTGGCCATTGCCTCGAAAGGCAAAAAGGAGAAGCTGCCCAAACGCAAGGGAATCCCAATGGCTGAAATGGGGCAGGTGTCCACGACCACTCAGGCAATTGTGCATACACATAGAGAAGTTCCTCCGGGGGTGGTATTCCAGGCTGAGGGCGGGGCCAGGAGCCCAGAGAGTGGGGTGGTAATGGAGTATCCTCTACTGGCCAAGTTAGGTGACCTATTCAATCTCCTTCTTCGTCCAGTAGAAGATAAGTTAAGTAAGATAGAGTCCATGTCATTAGGGATTGTCAATTGCCTGGAAAAGGCGGTTAATGTTGGGCCTGCAGCTCCCCCAAATGTTATGCGATCAGGGGGGAAGGCAGCTGTCCCAACAATTCCGTCAGCCCCGATTCAAGAGAAGCAGACTGCAACCGCTCCCTTAGTAGGCATCAGTACCAAGCACAGTCGCAACGTCAAGCCCAAGTACTATAACACAATCGAAGGAGGGTGATGGGGTTCCCAAGGGGATTGCTGGTGAGGGGGGATTAATATCGACCTACCACCAGAAGTAAGCCCATATCTGGTAGTTTTGGCTGGTGTCCCAGCTCTGAGGAAGGACGAGCAAAAATCTTTCTTGTCCCTAAGGAATAAGGTGATCGACTGGCTAAACAAATATAGACCTTTACCTAGCCCTTATGCGATCAGGGGGGAAGGCAGCTGTCCCAACAATTCCGTCAGCCCCGATTCAAGAGAAGCAGACTGCAACCGCTCCCTTAGTAGGCATCAGTACCAAGCACAGTCGCAACGTCAAGCCCAAGTACTATAACACAATCGAAGGAGGGTGATGGGGTTCCCAAGGGGATTGCTGGTGAGGGGGGATTAATATCGACCTACCACCAGAAGTAAGCCCATATCTGGTAGTTTTGGCTGGTGTCCCAGCTCTGAGGAAGGACGAGCAAAAATCTTTCTTGTCCCTAAGGAATAAGGTGATCGACTGGCTAAACAAATATAGACCTTTACCGTCGTATCCTCGATAGAAGCGGTCGCTCACCTCACCTCCTCCTCACTCGAGTCCATGACATAGCGCTTCAACTCTGCTAAGTACCTCTACTACCGCTACCTTCCTTTGTATCGTTGCGCACTGCTAGGCGTTGTGGGCCTCTTTGCATTTTAAACTGCTGAGTGTATTTGGCGCTTTTACAACTACGTAGCGCACTGCGGGGCTTGGTGCTGCCACACTGTATTTTTAACTGCCGAGTGTATTTTGCGCTTCACAAACTTAACCACGTAGCGCACTGTGGGGCTTTGGGTCACCTTACTGTCTGTGTATTGATTGCTGTGGGCTTTACCTCGCTTCCTGCCATTATAATTTCCTCGCTTTGGGCTTTGTGTTTTATGTTATTTGCTGGCACATTCCATAGCGCCCCCAAAGTTACCTTAGCGCTTTGTACCGCTAGAATTCTGTGCATTATTTGTCCCCAGAACGCTCCATCTTAGCCAATTTCGACGTGCCCCTCGCAGCATTTGTTGTTATTGTTGCTGCCATTTTGTCTGCTGTGACGTCCCACACCACCTCCCCCACCTCGATCCCGCCCCCCAGCTGACCCTCCCACCCACTGTAGCCACACACCGACCGTATCCCATCGGAGAGCTGTAACCGTCATATCCTCGATAGAAGCGGTCGCTCACCTCACCTCCTCCTCACTCGAGTCCATGACATAGCGCTTCAACTCTGCTAAGTACCTCTACTACCGCTACCTTCCTTTGTATCGTTGCGCACTGCTAGGCGTTGTGGGCCTCTTTGCATTTTAAACTGCTGAGTGTATTTGGCGCTTTTACAACTACGTAGCGCACTGCGGGGCTTGGTGCTGCCACACTGTATTTTTAACTGCCGAGTGTATTTTGCGCTTCACAAACTTAACCACGTAGCGCACTGCGGGGCTTTGGGTCACCTTACTGTCTGTGTATTGATTGCTGTGGGCTTTACCTCGCTTCCTGCCATTATAATTTCCTCGCTTTGGGCTTTGTGTTTTATGTTATTTGCTGGCACATTCCATAGCGCCCCCAACGTTACCTTAGGGCTTTGTACCGCTAGAATTCTGTGCATTATTTGTCCCCAGAATGCTCCATCTTAGCCAATTTCGACGTGCCCCTCGCAGCATTTGTTGTTATTGTTGCTGCCATTTTGTCTGCTGTGACGTCCCACACCACCTCCCCCACCTCGATCCCGCCCCCCAGCTGACCCTCCCACGCTCCGCCCCCCTCCACTCTCCATTTATGACTGATGTCCCAACCCGCAGCGTCCACGCGCTGCGGCCGCGCCGAAGGTGCGCCAAAGGTAAGCCCGTCTACGCCCGTCCGCGCCTGGACCGCGCCCAGCGCCAGACCCCCTGGCCCCCGCCCGACCCACCCCACCCGCATTACATACGCCGCCTCCACCCTCCTAGCCCTTAACCCCGGCCGCTCCCCCAACTGCGTACAAGCCGCCCCTGGACACACCCATAGACCCTTCTCATGCAACTCCTGCAAGTTCGACGGCACCAAAACCAACTCCTCATCCACCAACGCCATACAGAGACCTGACACCAACCACCTAAATTGCATCCTGCTCAACACCCGCTCAGTCCACAGACACGCCATCGACCTTTGGAACCTACTAGACACCATCTCACAAGACGTCGCCTTCCTAACAGAAACTTGGATGAATGCCTCTTCAGCCCCAGACATCACCATTGCCATCCCGGAAGGATACAAGATCATCCGTAAGGACCGCACCGACGAAACAGGAGGAGGCATCGCTATCGTCCATAAGAACTCCATCCGCATCTCAACCAACTCAGACGTCAACCTTGCCAGCGCCGAACACCTCCACTTCCAGATCCACACCGATCCCAAGACCACACTCCGAGGCACCCTCCTCTACCGGCCTCCAGGACCCCGTGCACAATTCAGTGACGCCATCACTGACTTTGTCACCCCACATGCCCTCCCCTCCGAGGACTACATCCTATTGGGAGACCTCAATTTTCACCTGGAAAAGAACAATGACAACAGCGCCACCACCCTTCTGGACAACCTCGCCAACCTCGGACTCAAACAACTTGTCACTTCCCCCACCCACATTGCAGGTCACACACTTGACCCTATCTTCACCTCCAGCAAATATGTCTCATTCAGCCACACCACAGCTCCTCACTGGACGGACCACAGATGCGTTCACTTTACCTACAATAAGACCACAATCCACAACCACCCTCAACCCACCCTGCGTAGAAATTGGAACAAACTCACCATCGACCAGATCTCCTCATCGCTCCTTCTATATCCTCCTGTCCACTCTTCAAACCCCGACCAAGCAGCCATTAACTTCACCCAATGGCTATCCAACAGCGCCGACATCCTAGCACCATTAAAAAAACGTCAAATCAAACTAGGCAGCAAACACGCCCCCTGGTTCAACGATGACCTTAAGAAATCCAAGAAACTCTGTCGCTCCCTCGAGAAGGCCTGGAAAAAAGACCCAAACACCAGCACCAAGGACGCCTTCAAAAACGCCACCCGCATACACCACCAACTAATCCGGTCTGCCAAGAAAGCCGCTTTCAAAGACCGACTAGATAACAACGCCCACAACAGCAAGGAATTATTCAACATCGTCAAAGAATTTACCAACCCATCAGCCAACTCCAACGACATCACCCCCTCTCAAGCCCTCTGCGACTCCCTAGCTTCGTTCTTCCACAACAAAATCGCAGACATCCACAACAGCTTCGACAACCGACCCGGAGACCAACCCACTCAACCTACTGCAGGACCTTCACCCCCCTTGAACATCCTTAACGACTGGAACCCAATCTCCACTGAGGACACCATCCGCCTGATGAACTCCATCCACTCAGGATCCCCAACTGACCCATGCCCTCACCACATCTTCAACAAAGTAGACTCCATCATAGCTCCACACCTCCGAGATGTCATCAACTGCTCCCTCAACACCGCCACGTTCCCGGAAAGCTGGAAACACGCAGAACTCAGCGCCCTTCTGAAAAAACCCACAGCGGACCCCACCGAACTCAAAAACTACCGCCCCATCTCGCTTCTTCCTTTCCGGGCCAAAGTCATCGAGAAAGCTGTCAACAACCAGCTTGCCACCTTCCTCGAAAGCAACAAATCCCTCGACCCCTCACAGTCCGGATTCCGAGCCAAACACAGCACTGAGACCGCACTCATCGCTGCAACTGACGACATCCGAACTCTATTGGACAATGGAGACACAGTCGCCCTCATCCTCCTTGACCTCTCCGCAGCCTTCGACACAGTCTGCCATAGCACCCTGCTACAGCGCCTCAGAAACATCGGAATCCAAGGAAAAGCACTGGAATGGATCACCTCGTTCCTCACCGGAAGAACTCAGAGAGTCCGGCTCCCTCCATTCAAGTCAGAGGCCTCGGAAGTCATCTGCGGCGTGCCGCAAGGATCGTCACTCAGCCCCACCCTCTTCAACGTGTACATGAGCCCCCTTGCAACTATCGCTCGCCAACACAACCTCAACATCATCTCCTACGCTGACGACACTCAACTGATCCTCTCACTCACCAAAGACCCTAACACCGCCAAAAACAACTTCTACGAAGGTATGAAAGAAGTTGCCGAGTGGATGTAGCACAGCCGTCTGAAACTTAACTCAGACAAAACAGAAGTCCTCATCTTAGGCACCTCCCCCTCCGCCTGGGATGACTCTTGGTGGCCAGAGGCCCTTGGAAAAGCACCCATCCCAACGGACCACGCACGGAACCTGGGCGTCATCCTGGACTCCTCACTCTCGATGACCAGACAAGTCAACGCCGTCTCATCATCTTGCTTCAACATTCTTCGCATGCTCAAAAAAACATTTCACTGGATCCCCACCGAAACTAGAAAAACGGTCACCCACGCACTGGTCACGAGCCGCCTGGACTATGGAAACACCCTATACGCCGGCACCTCCGCAAAACTCCCAAAAAAACTCCAACGCATCCAGAACGCTTCAGCCAGGCTCATACTAGACATCCCGCGTAAAGAACACATCTCTGGTCACCTGAAAAACCTCCACTGGCTCCCCGTAAATAAGAGGATTACTTTCCGCCTCTTAACCCACGCACACAAAGCACTTTACGTACTTGGACCCGAATGCCTCAACACACGACTGTCTTTCTACACCCCCTCCCGTCAGCTACGATCCTCCAACCAAGCCCTTGCCACTGTACCTCGCATCAACAAAGCCACCATGGGAGGTAGATCCTTCTCCTACCTGGCAGCTAAAACCTGGAATTCTCTTCCCACTCACCTCCGCCTTACTCAGAACCACCTAGCATTCAGAAAGCAACTTAAAACTTGGATATTCGACAAGTAACTCCCCCCCCCCCTTCTTCAAGCGCCTTGAGACCCTATGGGTATGTAGCGCGCTATATAAATCCCGACTTGACTTGACTTGACTTGAGTTCACTTCAAGAAAAATATTTATGGTTCAAAGGGTTTCCTGGGTGGGCCATTCGGTTAAGGACATCAGAGGGGATTGTGTCCTAGTTAATTTTATAGATCCCAGGACAGTGGGTCACATCTGTAGCTGGAAACAATTTATCCCTGGTGCTTCTATTGTTTCCCTCCCCTTGTCCTACTTTTACCCCCTGGGTTACACTTCACCTACAGGTGACGGTTGGTCATTATGTCAGCGGAATGGGAGGAGACTATTTACTGGTGGACAGCTTGAGCCCTTGTTAACCCCAAACCCTACATTCTGTCACAACAGGTTTAGTGGTTTGGGGCCCGATTCACAGAATGAACTTAAGACTCAATCCTAAATTTACTACTATTTTGGTATTCACAGAATGCACTTACTACTTTTGGCATTCACAGAATGAACTTACTACTTTTGGTATTCACAGAAGTTAGGATTGTGTCTTAAGTCTGTCCTAAGTCTGTCTTAAGTCTGTCTTGAGTCTGTGTTAAGCCTGTCTTAAGTTTGTCTTAAGACAAACTTTAGACAAAATCCTAACTTCTGTGAATACCAAAAGTAGTGAGTACATTCTGTGAATACCAAAATAGTAGTAAGTTTAGCATTGAGTCTTAAGTTCATTCTGTGAATCGGGCCCCTAGAGTCTGTCGATTGACTCCAAGTACAACCTATGGCTCCCCTTCTTCCAATTGCTCCATCAAGGACTAGCTGTACTACTCCCATTGGGCCTCGGCAGCCTTTAGCCCTGAAATTACCAGCCTTACTTTCAACCAGACAGGGGGTTGAGTCCGATAATGACCCAGGCCTCATTCCCCCTGGCGATGGGACGATCTCCTGCAGTGACTCCTTTAGGAACCTCAAAATCGTTTCGTGGAATGTAGCGGGTTTGCTCAAAAACGTATCCCTAACCGGACTGGAATATCTTCATTGACGAGAATGATCTGTGTTTATTCCAGAAAACATGGAGTCTTGAGCCATTGTACAAGCCCGGTTTTTGTTGTTTTCATGTTCCAGCTATCTCTTCTGAGGGCGGCCGTCCATCTGGTGGGCTGATAATATGGGTTAAAGCTGCACTTAACTGTAAAATTTTTCACCATCCAAATGTTTCACCAGATCTTTTGAGACTGACTATTAAGGACTCCAAGAACACTGTCACTTTGGAACTTTTCAACATTTATGTCAGAGGCTTGCAAGGGGGGGCTAAATCCCCAACTATTTCCATTTTGTCTGAGATACTTACATCTTGCCCCTCTGACAATTTATTTTTGATTGCTGGTGATTTCAACTGTACATTTGAACCCTTGGTAGTAAATGATGTTGTAGGAATAGAGGACGATGATGCTAGATGGGGCATACCGCTTTTGCAGATTCAGCCAGTGCAGAAATGGTCGCCGATTGTCTTACAATTATATGCATTAACGCTGGAACATGGTCTAAAAGCTGTTAATGGGCGTACGCCCTCAGATTTTCTTGGAGCCAATACGTACAATAGGGTTTCCTGTCCAAGCAGAATCGACTATATTTTGGTGGACAAAAGGCTATGGAAATATGTGATCGATATGACAATTATTCCATCTATTCCATCTATTCATAGCGATCATAACCCATTGTCATTTTGTATGCGGGAACTGTTGCAAAACATGGAGCATCGGTATAGTACCAGACCTCAGTTGCTTACAAAGTCAATAATCCCCTCTAACTGCAAAAGGTTCATTAAATGGTAAAAATGTTCTCTGAATGACCAGAAAATTAGTGCCTTGGAGGAGATTATAATCAATCAGACTTCCGAACTCTCTGTAGCTTGCACGAATGTGGTCGGATCTCCTGGGGTGGAGATAATTTACACTAAAACTATCAACCTGATAGGCTCTCTCTTATTGGAGACCCAGGCCCCAAAACAGTATCCCATGAACAGGAAACGAGTAGAGCATTGGTTTAATAAGAACTGCAAGAGGAAAAAGTCTGCCTTAATGCTTGCCATTAAAACCCCAAATCCTACTGAGGTACGCCTTGCAAGACATCAGTATAGACAAGCCATTTCAGAAGCTAAAAGGGCATGGGAGGAAAACCATTGCGCCAGCCTGAAAATAGCCAGTCAGTCAAAGAATAGCGAACTCTTCTGGGCTTTGGTAAGGAAATCCAATGGTTGTGATCCGGACCAAATTCCGAATCATATTACCGACAGAGTGGTTCGAACATTTCAGTAGATTGTATGCAGGGGACGAGGCTTTAGAGATTAGTGGGCATCTTGGTCACCCATCGGCATCTATGCTGACCCCATTAGTTCCTTTTGACCCTGTAGGGAAAAACGAGGTGGTGGCGGCCATAATTAAAATTGTGTCCGCTAAGGCTCCAGGACAAGACGGAATATCAGGCGATCTGTTCCGAGTCAATGCTGACCAATGGGCCACCTTTTTTGTACTACTGATTAATGCACTCTTAGAGGGCTCACCAGTACCAAGCTCTTGGAAAGGGGCTGAGGTGATCCCCCTTTACGAAAAGGGGCCAACCAACTACCACCCAGTAAGTCTTATTGACACTGGTCAGAAGGTGGTTGCTAGGATTCTACTGGAGAAGATCCTTCTGTGGGCGGAAGAGAACAATATCATATCGCAATACCAGGCGGGGTTCATACCTTGTACGAGTACAATTGTCCAGGCATTTAGGCTGGTACTACTGCACTGGAAGGCTGTAACCACTGGCAAGGGCGGTCTTAATCTCGCATTCATAGATTTGAAGACTGCCTTTGACCTGGTTCCACGTGAGCGCCTTTGGTCGGTTTTGCGGGATATGGGATTTCCCCCACACATTTTGAACCTTTTGGCCCGCATGCATGATGGTAACTATGCACGTATTAGGTGGGGCTCTCAGGTTCAAAAAACAGACAAAATCCCTGTGAACCAGGGATGCGTCCTGGTCCCAACCCTTTTTTCGCTGTTTGTAAACGGGTGGTCTCCTTCCTATCAGAAATCAATGCAGATGCCCCTGTTCTGGCTGGTGTTAAGGTCCCCACACTACTCTTTGCGGATGATATGCTGTCGGTTTAGAAAACTCCGTCAGGTTTACAGAAGCTGCTTGATCGGTTTTGTCTGTTCTGTAATTTGAGGGGCCTTGTAATTAACACCACCAAAACAAAGTTCCTTTATTTTAATCCGAGCAGGTCAGCCAATTCCACGCTCACGCTCGATGGGGAGATCTTGGAGCGGGTCAAAGTCTTTGACTACCTGGGGATTAGAATTGCGGACAACCTAAAGTGGCAGCCGCACATCAAAAAATTGGCCCTAAGCCATAAGCGGGTTATGGGTGTCATTGGGAGAGAACATCGAGCCTCAACCTCCAGACCCATTGCCCCCACTTGGAGATCTATGCTGCAAAAGCAATAGGCGGTGCATTATATGGAGCAGAGCTCTGGGGCTTCAATAAAATAGATACCCTTGTAACAGCAGAAAACAAGTTTTTTGGGGAGCTTGTCTCACTTCCATGGGGAACCCCTAGTAAACCCCTTTTTGAGCGACCTGGGCCATTGCTCAATAAAGGACTTAATTGGTGTACGCCCCCTTCTTTACTAGGGTCGCCTTTGGCGTATCCCTGAGCTATCTAGTTATGCCAATGGACTAAAGGAAGTAATGAACCTCCAGGGATCTTGTAAGATCGCCTGGTTAGTTAACATCAAAAGACTCCTCTTGGCCACTGGCCTCTATTCCTTATGGGAGTCAGGGGCCCCGTTGTCCAAAACGGCAATTAAGAGACTATACTGGGCATGGATCAATAATCAAGCTCATAGAGATCCCAACCAGGGCAGACTGACTGATGAGTTTCGCCAGCATAAGTCAGTGCTTTGCCATGAGCCCTATCTGGACTTTATCCAGAAACCTAGAGATAGGGCTCTTTTTATTCAGTTTAGAGTGGGAACTCTCCCCGTCCATGAACGTACAAATAAGTGGAAACCTCCCAATCAAATGTCTGCTGATTACCCATTTTGCGCAGGGGTAGTTGAAACCATCCCGCACTTTTTCTTCGTATGTCCAGCTTATTTCAATGAAATTACTAAGACCTGTCTGTGGACAGTTAGACACAAGGAACCATTAACCGCCCTTAGAATTCTCCAGGCGGATGCTAATACTACGCTAGCATGTGGGGTGGCTAAATACCTAAGCTGGACTTGGCTGTTAAGATCAAAAGCTCTAAGATGAATTGGCATTGCTAGCCCTCAGGAAAGATGTCATTGGATCTAGGTTTTTAATTATTCTTCTTTTATTAATGTATCTCAATGGTGCTTATTGTATTGACATTTTCACCAAAGCTGATTCTTGGTTTAATATTTTTATTATCATTGTATTGTAATAATGATTGTTATTTTTAAACTTTTTATCTGATTATCCCCTCAAAGATATGTTTTTTTTAAGTGTGATGTGATTTTTAAGATATTTTATATCGAAATAAAGCTTTGTTGAACTGAACTGAACTGAAAAAAAGTCTCAGGGGGGATGTGGTCACCAAGGTCATTCCCTATGGCCAACCCCCCACTGTACATGGTCAAAGATCATGTGTACCCGGTGTTGGCTGCATGTAGGGGCTTGATCCCAGGGCCTGGCTCGCCGTACAAACCAAGAGTTGGGTTTGCATATGGTAGTTAAATATTATTTTACTTTTTTTTTTAAACTAAACATTCACTGAAAAAAACTAAGATGAAAGTAATGATATAGTTACGTGAAATGTTCAGTAACAACATAATGTATTAAACTCTAAAAAACCTAACCTAGTTACACACACAAAAAAACATAGAAATTCTGCATTAATTGTTACCTAAGCTAACTATAACTGTCGCCCTCACAATGCAATGCTTATGACATCAAAGAATATATCACGCATGACATGGTCCGTGACATCAGTAATGACATCTCAAATGACATAACTGATGACATCATACTGTGAGTGTAAGCATTTCGTAAATGTTTTCGATACTTTAGGATATATAGCAAGCTACTGCATGAGTTAAATTACTATTCTTTCTGTACTACTAATGAGTGATAATATTTCTAACATATGTCATCTGATCTATAATCCAATTTTTTAAGTGTGTGTACTATTTGTCAGTGAACTGTCAGTGAACTATCCTCTACATTGAAGCATGTCCCCTGCTGATGTATGTATGTGGTAGTACTTTGTGACTGTCTAAGCTGTTCATTGAGACTTCCCTCCACAGTGATGGCTGAGTATAGTTCTGTTTTATGACATACTTACCAGTTTTATTAGACCTCTGTCCTTTGTGATGAATGACTGTAGTAGAAGATTGCAAAGAAATATAATCTGTTAACTATGATTTTTCTCTAGGGTGTTAGCTCAGTGTAGTAGATATTTACAGCAGACTGACATCTCTAATCATACCTTTCTCCAGGATGAAGAAACATTTTATTAGTGCTTTTTGAAACAGTAGCCTGTCCTCTAAAACCTCTCTACTGGTTGTATGTTATAGTGGTTTATGTAAATCTGACATTTGCGCTAAAACCTCTTTCCAGGTTCCCGAATGGTGGTGTTGTGGTTTGCAACAGACTAGCCTGTACAGTTAGACGTCTTCTTTGGTCATTAGTATTTAGAGTAGTGGCTCAGAAGAGACAGGACTATCCGCTGAGAACTCTGTCTTAAGTGATGATTGTAGTAGTTGATAAGGTTACTGTGAGCTTAGTTCTGTACATCTCTCACCTGTGTCATCTTATTATTATTTTAAAACTTAAATGGGGTTTTATGAAGTATATTGAAGTTCACTTTGCTGGATAATGCCATCAGTGATTTCTTCAGTGATGCCATTTGAGATGTTATGATTGATGTCAGTGACCATGTCATGAGTGACGTAATATATGACACTATAAGTAGTGATTGTGTTGGCATAAGTTATAGTTAGCTCAAGTAACTATAACTGCTACATTTCCATGGTTCTGTGTGTGTTCAAATCTGAGTCTAACAATAAACGACTGTGTAAACTTTCTTATTTTCAGTGGATTTCTAAGGTTTTTAAATTCTATTTCCTAACTATAACTTCCCTATAACCTTTGTTTTTCAGTGAATTTCTATGTTTTCAAATGATTTTTCCTAACTATAACGTCCCTGTAATCATTGGTTTTTTTTTGTGAATTTCAGTTTTTAAAATATAAATTACAATTTCACCTATAAATTCAATCTAGTAACATACAGTTTTACAAGTTTATAAATACATCTTATTCACTCATTTCTTCTAATAGTACATTTTAAAAGTTACAATTATCAAATCAAGAGAAGGCAACATATGTAGTCTTTCTATAAATGCAATACACCAAATCTTTCTCTTTTAAAAAAAATCATTTTATGAATCTGCTGATTCCCCCATGATGCCACTGTAGGTAAGTGTCCACCTATGCACATTGTAAACCACATCCTAAACAAGTTTACATCTCTATGGAGATAGACTGAAAACCACAGTTCCATCCTGTGTTTTAACTTACTTCAAAAGTACAGAGTTTTAAGTTCAATGTTAATACCTTCTACTGAAGATAGAATAGAAGGGGAAGAGCAGGATGACGAAGAAGACTTACTGCCTCGAAAAAATCCTCCAACATTTGGAAATCTTTCTCCATCCCTTCAGGAGAAAAGAAAGTTGTTCTAAAAATTGTCCGATGCAATATATGCATCAAAAACTATTCACATGGCACATTCTCTATGTTGAAACACCTGAAAACCATATGTACAAGGACAGATTACAGGATGATGAAGGAGAGGAAAGGTGCTACCTCATCATCAGCAACTGGACCATCTGTGGGACTCTTACCATGTGACCAGATGGTTACCATTCCTGGCGTTTCACCAATTAGGCAAGACATTGTCACGCATTGGGGCAAATGCCATATGGCACTTGTACTAAAAATGTTGTGTGTTACCCAGTTTATGGATTCTGTCAACATGCATAATTGGTATATTTGTACACCTCATTCCACCTTCTTTTCCTCTATAAAGACAAATAGATAACTGAAAAGCAAATAGAGAATACATTTAACTTCACATTACATACTATTAGATTACATACAATAAGCAAGTGAGTAGCTAGATATGTGGTTATGTCAGTCTGTAAGAAGCTGTGTAAGTGTCTAACTAAGGGTGTATAAATGGGTTCATAAGTGGCTGTATGGGTTGGTGACTGGGTGTGAGTGTGGTTAACTGTATATGTGAGTGAGTGTATTAGTGCTGTGTGGGTGTGTGACTGGGTATGTTAGTCACTGTAAGCATCCCGGCGCTGGAAGCCATTGGGAAGATTAAGCGAGCTATTGCCCATGGTGCTGGGCAGAACCCTGCCGCCGGAGCCGGGGATGGAACCGTGATCCCCAGCGTCTGGTATCAGTCGCACTGGCCGCTGCGCCACACCTCTTCCCATGGCCATATAGGTGTGTGAGTGGGTGTAACAGTGCCTTTACGGCTATGTGAATGAGTATGTAAGTGAATGTATAGGTGAGTAAATGGATGTGTGAATGGTTTTATGGGTTTGTGACTGAGTGTGTATATCACTGTCTGGCTATATGAGTTGTGGTTACATAAGTGCTTTTGGTCGAGTGTAAATTGGTGCAAATTACATACTATTAAATTACATACTGTAAGCAACCACCCACAACTAATTTCAAACACATTCATTCATACTGGGTTCATAAAATAACAATATTTTCAGTATAGCAATCTCTCTTCCTTCTTTTCTGCTCACTATGGGGCCGGTTATAATGCCGATCAGATGCGTGTCCGACCGGCATCCATCGTAGCTGAAGCAGGACTGCCCAACAAGAAGTCAGAGGTCCCGCTTCCCAGATTCTGATCTGAATGCTGTGTTGGGGATCGGGTCCTTTTTTTTATGCGGTTGTGCTGCTGCTCGAGGTACAAGCGGCTGCGAGTTTAAACATCCCTGCACCATGTGGCAGGTGGTGTCCCCTAAAGTCACTTTCTGCCCGCCTTTTCATGGCAGGCGGACCACCATGAAAGGGCAAGCAGAAAGCAAATTTGCAATCCAAATGGCAGAGCCAAGGCTGGCTCCCCTACCATTTGTGGATGACATTTCCGACCACTGCCCCAACAGGCTCTTTGAGCCCATTGGAACTCAATAGTATTTCCCCGCGGGTTTCCCTCCGACTGCCAGTGTCGTAATACGGTGGCCGGTAGGACAGAAATTTCTGATGTCGGATGGAAAGCCTCCGAAGAGCTGTCGAATAAACATCCTAATGAGGCCCTTTATTTTAAGTGAGTGTTCTCATCTAACCTTTCTGATCTTTTGCATTTTACTGTGCAGTCTAGAAGCGACACATTTTCTTACGCTTATATACATTCATAGTTTTTTTTTAATACACTTTTTTTATAATACAACTTAATTAGCATACATGAAAATCTCTTTGCTGTTGCCCAGCTTTTAATTTAATACCTATAATATTTGTTTTCCACTTCAAATCTCAAGTCAGAAATGTTTCAATCCTGCTTTCCTCTCACTACAAAAGTACCAATAATGGCTACCCTTCCCACTGTGGTCTCACTCATACTCCTGTACTTAGCAAATCACAGACTTCCTTTCATATTTCATTTTTGTTATACCACTTCTAACTGGTCACTATTTTTAACCCTTTCCATGTTCCTATAAAGAAGCCCAATTTGGTTGTTTTTCTCATGGATCCACGGATCCCTCGCGGGGCTCAGCATGGCAACCCGTGTGAGTTTGCGGTAGCTCCGTAAATCCACACGAAAGCCATTAAAAGCATTAAACAGTCCACTATTATTGCTTTTCGTTTATATTTATTTTTGTAAAATATTCTCAATTACAAGACATACCCTCCCTACAGAGCAATTTTTGTACACCAGTCTGCTGTGCATTTTCACACTGCAATCTATTATTCCCTCACACCCCACACTATTTTAGCTCTATTTCCATAGTAACCCTGTTTCCAATATTGTCTGACTACAAGTAGGTCAAAAGTTCACAATACTTTCTTTCAACAGCATACTAGCTTCACATCAACTGTAGCAGGTCTGGTTGACATTTGCAATTCCAAGAATATCCCAAACAACATAACCTTTTTGTATTTTTCCATAGCCAATCAGACAGTTAGTTACTTTTTTTCTCAAAGTCACTACCTAATTATAGTGCTTTGCACATCTCCTCCGTCCAATCATATATGTTCTTTTGTATTGTACTTGCTGTCCTCCATTGTAACTGCCTTCAACTTCAAAACTTCCTAATTTCGCAGCAGCCTTTTCTGTGTGCTACTCCTTCTTGTCTTCAGAATGGACAGAGTCTGGACTTTTGACCATAATTTTGTGTTTTGCGCCAGAGAAAGTGTTAGAAAGAGTGGCATTGACAGGGACCTAGAGGGTCAAAGTGGAATCAATTGCTACCTTTGGTTGAAAGAATTGCAGATTGGCAACATCCAGACCTCATGATTGTGCACTATGGTAGCAATGACCAAGGCACAATTACTGGGGTAGGACTGGAAATCCTAATGGTGTTCCCCAACATTTGACAAAGACAGAAGTGGCAGTGGTTACCTGAATTTCGTCTGCAGATCGAGAAAACCAGGAAACATGTTAACTGAAGCAGTTTCAAATAATGAAAAATTAATAAACTCCACCTCTTAATGGTAAGATCAAACCTGTTACTGTTTAGCGGGGTGTCACCTTATGTCCTTGGGCATCACCAATCAATGTATTCTTTGCACTATATCTTAACGAGAACAGTGTCTCCCCACAGCACTACTTGTGGTCCCTTGCTGGGTTCCAATAAGAATTCCTTGTAGCTAATGCTTTTTAAACAAGTATTGAAAATAAAATATTCCAAATATGTTGTGCCTTTTCTGCATATATTTTTTTCATCCAATGTAATACATTAATATAGGTGAGATGGCATATGGGACATTTTGCAACTGAGAAAGAAACCTGGGCAAGGATACCATTTTGAAGATTGCCAATCATCCAGTCAGTGACAGTGTGAGGCCAGTCCAGATTTTTATGTTGTATTTCAAATGTGAGATAAATGGATCTACTTTGCTTTGCACGTTACTGTGGCTTTTGGGGAAATATAGAACCTTAAATATCCAAATCGATCCAAGACCACTTGTATATCAGTCACCGAGTCAAGTTTATGCGGGCCTGATCCCATCTTGTAGATGGAGGACTTGGAAGTGTTTTGATATAGGCCTGAAGTCTCCCAAAATATCCTCAGTCGAGGTCCTGTCATATTTGGTCTCATGATGTAGAATAAGACATCATCGGCATCTAAAGTGATTCTGTTTCACTATCCACAATTCCATTCGAATCCCCAAACATGTGCATCTATCCTCAACCAAACTGCTTGCAGCTCTATGGGTATAGCAAACAGAAGGGGGAACAAGGAGCCACCCTGTCTTGTTCTCCCGCCAAACGGGGAAAGAACCTGACTTGGCCCTGGCCACTCGTACTGATACCGTTAGTGTTGTGTACAGTAAGTGGATGTAGGAAATGGACTGTGGCCCAAATTAAAGGCACAGAATAAGCACGACCAGTTAATGGGTTCGAGGGCTTTTTCTATGTCAACTAAAATAAGCTTTGCCGGTTCCCCTAACCCATCCGCCATTGCCAATGCATTATAGGTTTGTCATATATTGTGACAAGTGAGCGTGTGGGGCATAAACCCAAATTGGTCTGGGTGAAACAAATCAGATATTTGAATGATCAATTTATGCACCAAAGCCTTGGCCAACATCTTAACTTTCAGATTATGGAGGGAGATTGGGCGATTCAACGCTGGTTCCTCTGTGGGTTGCCCTGGCTTAGGGAGGACTACAGTTTATGCATGATGCCAATCTGGCGGCATGATGCCCTCTTTCGCCCCTGACAGAGTGACCTCCATGAGTTGGGTTTGAAGCTTGGGCATGTATAGTTTGAAAAATTCACTGGGGAAGCCATTTAGACCAGGTGCCCTACCTGAGTTCATGTTGGTAAATGCCGCAAGAAGTTCCTCCCCAGGAAGCACAGAGTCCAGCAGGTCCAGAGCCACAGAGGACAAGGATCGGAGTGGCAATGCCCTCACAAACTCCTCTATTTGTGTCTCCTACAGCAATTCCCTCTCAGCGTAGACCTCTTCCAGTTGAAATGCAAAGACATTCACTATGTCACCCGGATATGTAATTACGGCTCTCATGGCGACTCTAAGTAGAGGGAATGGATGATCCTTCGAGGCACCCTGGCATAATCAAAGTAGCAGAGGGCTAGGGCTCTCTCCCCATTGATAGATATGACTCTGTGAGGCCTGCCTGCCTCGCCAGCCACTCCTCATCGATTAGGATTGTTGATACCGCTGCTGCACCAAACCAAACTCCCCGCGGGTATGTTGGCCACCTGGTTGGCAAACACAACCATCTAACACTAGGATTTCCAGCTCCAGGTCAGTTATATCTTGCATTTTGCATTGATGCTTTCTAGTGCAAAAACTAGAATCAGCTCACCAAAGGGTGGGTTTCAAGGCCTCCCATAGAGTCAGGGGGACTGTACTTTGCCTGTATTTGACGCGAAATAACTGTCAATGCTGTCCGACATGTGCCAATAAAATTCCGGGTTCTGTAAGTGCCATGGAGGCATGCGCCAGTAAAATGGTGGGCATTTGCGATCCATCTGTGTGCCCTTTGTCAATGATCTGAAAGGCCTCTAGGAAGCACAGTGTCATCCCTCACCATGTAAAAGTGACCGCTGGGAAGTAAGAAATAATCAAGGCATGAAAAGGAACCATGAAAGAAGGAATAGAATGTGTAGCACTCCAAGGACGGTTTGTGAGCGCACTAATATGTCGATAAGGTCTAGAGCCAAATAAAGGATGATAGGGGCATCTGGCAGAGTCTCTTGGGTATTCCCCGTGGCTCCCATCTTTCCACTGAGGGATAAACTTCTCCATTCCAGTCTCCACCCAACACCACCAGACTGTCTTGTAACTCCCCCAGACCCTCATCAGCAACTCCACAAAAGTGGAACTAAGAGGGGGAGGGGTATACACCTTAAACAACATAATAGGTTTTCCATAAAGTGTCACATGTCCACTATCTATCTGCCGTATGTGTCCGCCCATGTCCAGAGGTGTTGAAAGGGATTGCACTTTTTAGGTTTAAAGCATTTTATTGAGCATTCACAAAAGGAAAAGAAAAACAGTCGACACAAAGGAGCAAAGCGTCCGATACAATCATATAATAGCTCACCAGCGCGTTAGGGTCCTGTAAAGAGTGGTGTACATCCAGATGTAATGGCTGGTGCATATGCTACAACAAGGCGCTCCAAAGTGAACAAACCCCCCCCAACTTCCCCTCCTCCCCAAACCCAACCATGTCCCCTCCCTCCAGCTCCGTCCAGTGCCTCAGAACAACACCCGCCCTCCTCCCCTAAACCGCTCCTCCCTCCCCAGTGCTCTCTTGTCTAGGCTTGTTGGCCATCCGAATCTGCTAATGTAGTCAACCTCAACAGGCGGAGATATCTGGGCATGTAAGCTCTGTAAATTCCCCTACAAGCAATGAGTGAAATGGTTGCCATAGTTCATTAAATTGCTCCACCTCTCCCGCCACCATGAGCGACAATTTTTCCATTCCCAGGGCATGCCATAATCTATGCAACCACCCTGTGGTGGAGGGGAGTGTGGTGGTGCGCCAATGAATAAGTATATTTTGTACAGCAGAACCCAATGCTATCGCAATATGCCTCCCTCTACGAGACCTCGGAGGATACATCAGTCCGTTGGGTAAGCCCAGCAGGACATATGCTGGAAAGCGGGGCACTTCAATCTCAAAGTTGGAGTCGATCATGTCTAGGACCTCTTTCTAGTAAGGGGATAGCATCGGGCATTCCCATAAAACATGAGTGAGGGTGCCCAATTGTCTGCATGCTCGCCAGAAGCTGGCGTCGATGTTGCGATTCATCTCATGTAATCTCTGAGGCGTGTAATACCAGTATGTGGACACTTTTGTAAATGTTTCCGTAAGCCCAGTGTGATATGCGGAGTGTCGAGCCCTATAGGCAATGCTGTCCCATTCCTTACGGCTTAAGGATCTCCCCAGTTCTCTTTCCCATCGTTCCCTACCCGGGTTATAGAGGTCAAAAGGGGAGGGCTGCAAGAATTTGTACAAGTCCGAAATGAGTTTCTTGTCTGAGGTGCGTGTTATAAGCCATTTCTCATATGGACGGAGCTTCCGATCTGCTGACTCCCGTGTCTGTGGCTGCAGCGCCCAATGGCGCACCTGCTTATAGCGCAACCTTTCCACCTCCGGCAACTGATATTCTTTCCTGAACTCTGGGAACGGAATAATGCCATCCGGGCCATATAGGTGAAAAAGTGCTCTGCATCCCACAGCCCGCCAGCGTGCAAAAGCCCCCGGTTCTGTGCCAGGGTGAAACTCTGGGTTATCGATCAATGGCGTGAATGGAGAGGGGAAGGTGGTAAGTGTATGAGTCAAGTTCGTGGCATCCCACACCCTCATGGGAACCCGTGTGATGTAAGATGCATATAAATTGGGAGGGCGATGCGTCCGCCGTAAAAAGGGCACTTCCTGCAGGGTCCGGCCCGCCACCGCCTGGTCTTGAAAAAGCCAGTGTTTGTCGGTCTCCCATCTGCTCCACTCTACCAGATACATTAGCTGTGCCGCCTGAAAATATTTACGAAGGTCCGGTATTCCTAGTCCCCCTGCCTCAGGTGCCAGGGTAGCCAAGGCCCTCTTGAGTCTAGGTTTACGGCCCTGCCCTATGAATCGCGCCACGTCCGCCTGAGTCTGCAGCAGCCATCCCTTCGGGGGCTGCAGCGGCAGGGCACGAAACAGGTAGAGCGCCTGCGGTAAGATGGTCATTTTCACAGCGGCAATTCTGCCTAGCCAGGACAATGTGCCTCTGCTCCAGCGGCCCAGTTCCTCCTTAATTTTAGAACCTAAGGCAGTGTAGTTTGCAGTCACCATAGCGGGTAGCGTGGGTGCCAGAAGAATGCCCAGGTAGGGCACCAGGTCTTTCGACCAGTGCATAGGAAACCGCCTCTGCAAGTCAGTCCTGGTGGCCCTGGTGAGCGAGACGTCAAGCGCCGCCGATTTCCCCATATTCATCTTGAAGCCCGCTATGGCAGCAAAGGCTTCCATCTCATCGATGCATGCAGGGAGCGCCCTCCCCGGATCCGCCAATGTCAGAATGATATCATCTGCGTACAGACTGATAGTGTGGGTGTACTCCCCCATCTTAATTCCCAGCGCATTCGGATTCTGACGTATCCTCTGGGCCAGGGGTTCCATATAGAGTGCGAATAGAAGCGGGGATAACGGACACCCCTGTCTAGTACCCTTTTCTATTGTGAACTGTTGGGAGCTGCAGCCATTAACCCGTACCACTGCTGATGGAAACCTGTAGCAGTTAAACACCAGAGTGCGAAATTTCTCGCCAATACCTACTTTCGCTAGAACTTTCTCTAGATATGGCCAGTGCACCCTGTCAAAGGCTTTCTCCGCATCGACTGCTAGCAACATCCTTTCCCCGGGTATCCTGGAGGCTTTCTCCAGTACATGGACCACCCTCTTGGTGTTATCCACCGTTTGCCTCCCCGGAACGAACCCGGCTTGATCCGATTCCATTAGTCCCGGAAGGTGAAGCACCAGACGGGCCGCCAGGATCCCAGAATACAACTTAAGGTCAATATTCAAGAGAGAGATTTGCCTGTAGGAGCCACATTGCGTCCGATCCTTCCCCGGTTTAGGAATAACCGAGACCGTTGCCCTAAGCAAATCCGGAGGGATAGCTCCAGGAACAGAGAAGGAATTAAATAGGCGCGTGAGGATCGGGGCCAACGTAGGGCAGAACGTTTTATAGAAGAGGGAAGTATAACCGTCAGGGCCCGGGGCCTTCCCATGTTTAAGCCTGGAGATCGCCGTAATTACTTCCTCCACCCGAATGTCCCTTTCGAGATATTTTGCTTGCTCCGGAGTGAGGGAGGGAAGGTCAACCGAAGCCAGGTAGCCCTCCTCTGCTTGTGATGACGGGGGTTCGCCCTTGTAGAGGTCAGCATAAAATTGGTGGAAGCCTTCAGTTATTTGGTCGTCTTCCGCTACTGACCCCCCAGTGGGTGTCGATAGCTCCTTCACTAAGTGCTTCTGATGTGCTTCCCTACGTTTGTGTGCCAGGAGTTTCCCGCACTTGTCCCCACCTGTATAATATGCATGCTTCAGGCGCAATGCAGCATATTCCGCCCTGTCCATATCTAAGGCTGCCAAAAGCTTCCTCGCAGCCTTAAACTGCTTCCAGATTCTGGGAGCCCCCGTCCTCTGGTGAACCTGTTCCAATTCTCGCACCTTGCCAGTGAGTTCCTCACGCTTCTGTTGACGCTCCCTATTCTCAGCGGAGGAGATGGCAATAAATTCCCCTCGGAGCACCACTTTCTGTGCCGCCCATTGCGTTGCCAGGGTAGTGTCACCGTTATCATTGTGCTCCTGGTATTCCCGAATTGAGTCTTGAATATGCTTTACCACCATCTGTTTGTGCAGCAAGGTATCCCTGAGGTGCCACACCCCACGCCTCGGTGACATCGATGGCAATTGAAACGTTCCCGTAACCTGGGGCATGGTCCGATAGAGAGAAAACCCCTAGCGTTGATGCTATGGCTATGGTTTTGAGACCAAGAGATGGTCGAGACGTGCATAGGTCTTGTGGGCGTGTGAATAATAGGAATAATCCCGGGTGGTGGGGTGCAAGCAACGCCAAAGGTCATGGAGATCCGAGTCCCCTAGTTGGCGTTGGCCCGTCTGCGAGATCTCCCCAGTCTGCGGGCGCCGTTGCACCGACCTATCAAGGGAAGAGTCGAAGACCATATTCAGATCCCCCCCTATGATTACGTGTCTATCGGGTGTGGCGGTGATATCCACCACAACCGAGTGCAGGAATCGTTCTTGGTGTTCATTGGGGCTATACATCGATCCAATAGTGAAGATCAGTCCCCCATACTTGACCCTATAAGCCAGGAGTCTACCCTTCTGCTCAGCAAACTTATGGAGGATCTCTCCCTTAAATGTTTTGGATACCAAAATTGCAACCCCAGCGGTCTTAGTGGTATTGCAGGAGAAGAGTTGCGTGGGAAACTTATGGGAGCGCATCCTCTGGCAGTCTTTGGCTAGGAGATGAGTCTCCTGCAGGAGACAAATGTCTGCGTGGGTATTCTCCAATAAGGAAAGTACCGCCCTTCTCTTGACAGGATTATTTAATCCCTTCACATTGAGGGTAACTACTGTGAAAGCCGTCAGCTGTGTGGGTAAAACCAAGGTAGAAGCAGTGTGTCACGGCCTAAGACAGGTGGGTGCGGTGTAGACAATGTATAGAAGCACAGCAAGGCTGTGATGAGTGGCATAGTTGCACTGGACGGTCCCCGTGACTCCCCCAACCCCCCCAAACATCTCCCAAGCTGCCCATCCTCCCCCTTCCCCAAACACCCTCCACACCCCAACAAACCCTTCAGGCAAACAACCAAGCGCCCTTCTCCCACACCCCCCAACAAACCCCTGAAGTCCAAACAAATGTCAGTCCCAGTCATGCCCTCGGGCAAGCCTGTGGTGAGTTACCAATGTGGACGTCCGGCCACTTACCCCATTTCCCTCTAACCCCCCACCGTCCCCCGCCCTCCAAGACCCGAACCTGCTACTCCAGTAAGGCTGTGGTGTTCTCCCCCCGGAGCGTCATTATGCTGTAAGAGCCACATCACCGTTGGAGGCGTTGCTTCTGGCCGCCTCAGAGACTGCATCCGCCATGTTGGCTCTAATGGTGGGCGAGTCCGGCCTTCTGGGGTTGGCCGACCCTCGTCTCCGTGACACCCTCTGCCATCCGTCTCTAGGGTCGTGTCTTCCTCCTCCGCCGTGATCCCCAGAACCTCACAGGTTTCCTGAAGCGATCTAAGTTGATGCATCGTGCCATTCCATCTAAAGATGAGGCGGAAGGGGTGGCCGCAGGCATAGGGTGTTTTGTGCTCTCTCAGAAAGTCTGTGGCGATCTTGAATGATTTCCGTTTTTGCAAAGTAATGGCGGACAAGTCCTGATACAGTCCCACAGAATGGCCACGGAAAGTGAACGCAGTTTGTTTCCGGGCCTCAGCCATGATGCGTTCCTTTAGAGGGAAGTCCGGAAGGAAGGCCAAAATGTCTGGGGGGGTGCTGATGCTTGTCGTGGTGGGCCCACTCGGTGCGCTCTATCAATCCTGACCGGGAATTCAGGCGGTTCACTCAGGATAGCTCGGAACAAGTCTCCCAGGTACCCAGCTATATCTGCGCCTTCATCCGAGGACGGAACCCCCCGGACTCGAATATTGTTTCGCCGAGAGCGGTTCTCAAGGTCCTCATTGTGCATTTGCAGATCTAAGTGCTGTTCTCTGAGGCGCAACACCTCCTGTTGCAATAGGACTAACTCCTCATCAATACGGTGGTTCGTGCCCTCCACCGTGGCCACACGCTCCCCGATCTCTTCCACCTCTCTGCGAACCTCCTGAACCTCGCCCGCCACTTCCTGTTTCAGTGTCTGAAAATCGACTCTGAGGGTGCCGAACAGCGACTCAAGGAACGATCTGGTGACCGGTGGTTCCCCTCCATTCGAACTCTGCGATCCACCGGCCGGGCTTGCTGATAGCGGCCCCCTATCTCCTCTTTGCTGGGATCTGCTGAGCATTTCGGGGAGAGTGCGTTCTCCCCGCTTGGTGCCCCTGCCCGACGCCATCTTGGATTGAGTGCGGCCAAGGTCTCCCGTCCCCTTCTCCTCGATGTGTCTCGGTCCGCCGTTGGTGTCCTAGGGCAGACAAGGGACTGGCGATCGTCACCGGTAACTGCACCAAGCACCGTCTGGGGATAGCACCTCTGGGTCCATCACGCTAGGTTCCAAACGTGGTCGCTATGACGGGATGCGCACTCCTCCTATAGGCCCCGCCGGTTTCCGTCTGTCGCGGCCTCCACTAGGCCCGGATGGTATCACCTGCGATTGTCTCCTCTTTCTGCCTCCGATCGCTTCCGAAGGGAGAGACGTTGTGGATCCCTCCGGGAATGTGCAGGACTCTCCAGCCACGGCTGCCGACAAAGGTCCCTCAGGGCAAGTCCGCTATCTTCCACCTCCGGCTAGGTTCGTAGTGCGTCACAGCGCTAATGGCCGAGAGTCGCTCCGGGTCCGACCATACAAGCTGTGGGGCCACCAAGGACTCCGGTTTTGCTGTGGGCCTCGGCGTTCACTGAGCTGTGGAGTCTCGCCACTGCGAGGCAGGGGGGGAAGGCTCCGCGCGAGGCCCCGGGCCCACACCCTTGCTGCTTCGATGCTCTCCCGGTGGGCGGTAGGACGCGTAGAATGGGACTCACGCGCCTCACCCTGCCGCTCCCACGGGGCCGATTCGGTGGTCCCCCCAGGCACCCAGGACCTCCCGGTCGAGGCGCTGCAGTATCCTCTCCGGCTGCTCACTCCAAGCGGCAATGGGCGCGGCGTGCGTCCGGCCGACGTGCTCTGGGGTCGGCCTCTTCCTCTTCGCGCTTCCCGGGCCGGACCTCCAACACCGTTCGACGGGCTATCCTGAGGCTAAACGGAGGCTAGGACTCGACCAGCGTCGTCTCTGCAGGTTCCTCCGCTTCTCCCTGTGCCGTTAAGCTCCGGAGGGGGGAGAAAAGGCTATATTTCAGGGCTCGGGCCTAGTCGGGTCGGGGAGCTGCGAGAAGAAGCGTCCTCTCACTCCGCCATCTTGGCCACGCCCCCAGAGATTGCACTTTTAATCAGGATCCCGGTACCCCTAGATCTCTGTGTAAATCCCAAATGATATACCTGAGTGTAACTCCCTCGGGCAAGGCACGGAACCTTGTTACTCAAGAGGTAAGTCTCTTGTATAAACAAGACATCAGCCCCCAACCTTTTGGCCTGTTTCAGAACTGTCCCTCTCTTCAGCTTGTCTAGTAACCCATTGACGTTCCATGTCCCCATTCTAACTACATCTGCTCCATTGCCCGGAAATTGGGTAGACATAGTTCCAACCTATTGTAAAATCTGTATATTAGGTAGGTGGGAGGGAAAAATGTCAGCAAGTTCCCATTACAACCAATAAGAAAAGCAAACAAGTAGAACCATAAGAGCAGTAATGCAAACAACAAGCCAACATTTTAAAACATTGAATGCAACAACTTCCCATAATGTAACTCCCCCCGCCCCCCATTCTCAGATATCCCGAAGTATCTGTCGTTCAGCATGGCAGCGGCAGACCCCTACATTGGGTATGCCCTGATCTACCCCAATGAAACCCCTTCCCCAATATTAACAAAACAATTGGAGGGTGTAGATTCTGTGAGTTCCGCCTTATGTGACCACCCCGATATCATACATTGAGGTAGACTAGGATGGCACTGCACCAAGGCGCCCCTTTGTGTCTCTTAGGAGAAAAAGTCACAGATGTTTGAGAGGGCAGGGTGTCTTCAGCATCTGCCGGCATTTCTGACATCTTCTAAGGATCCCTCCAGGATGATCGCCGAACATCGGCATCAAGGATTTGATGTGTTCCTGGTCCTATTCCATCTGTCTCTTTAGAAAGAGGTGGAATCATGTCTATTGGAAAACGTCTTCCGGAGATTCAAAGAAAAGCGTTTGAGACTGATAGATCACTTTGGGCCACATTTATGAGAAGTGACGCATCGCTGCGTGAAAGCAGCGAAGCGTCACTTCTCAGTGCGCCCTCCTTGCGACATGATTGATGCGTCATATTTACTTTATAACGTATCCTGTCACAAGGAGTTACAGATATATCAGTATTTCTGATGTACCTGTATGGCGCGAAAGTGACGCGTTGCTGGAGTGTGTTAGAAAAGTGACGCAACTCCAGTAATGTGTCCTTTCACATGGGGCAAGCCCCATGTAAAAGGGCCTGCGTCAGTCTTACGCCTGCTGTGAGGCAGGCGCAAGATTTTGACGCATTTGCGTCCTAGAAGTGGCGCAGTGAAATCTGGTAGATTTCACTGCGTCACTTCTACAACCCTTTCTTGCGTGGGAACACCCCCCTGCATACATTATACCTGGCGCAGGTATAATGTAGTGCATGGGTTTACAAAGTGACGCATCTACCTAGATGCGTCACTTTGTAAATATGGCGCAACAAGGCGCATTTTTTACACTGCTGGTGCGTCACAAAAAGACTGTCGCTGCTGCAGCACAAGCCTTGTATAGTCACAAAATATCATAATGACTTTTGATTGGAACATTAGGTTTTCGTGCGCACGGGCATACTTTAGAATATTGTCTCAGTCCATATAGTACAAGAGTTTTGCAATTATCGGACGAGGTCTGGCATTGGGGGAAGGCCAGCAAAACAGTCAAAAGTGTGTACTCTCTCGTCTGCGAAGAATGGGGAAAGGGCTTTTGCAGGAAGTAGTTCCCATAGCCATTGGTCCACCAACCGCATCATTGAAAACTCCTTGCAACCTTCCAGTAACCCATCAAATTGCAAATTATTGTGGCACGCTCTGCCAATGTATCATTCTTAAAAGCATTTCATTATGTGCAGAGAACGTGACTGGTCTATAACTTAAAAAGTGTGGGCCTGATTCACAGAACTAACTTAAGACAAAATCCTAAACTTACTGCTTTTGGTATTCACAGAAGTTAGGATTTTGTCTTAAGTTTGTCTTATGACAGACTTAAGACAGACTTAAGTTAGGATTTTGTCTTAAGTTATCTGTGAATCGGGCCCAGATTCGCTGCATTGATACCATCAATGTGACATAGGCTTGTATAGAGTGAGGCTACATCAAAACACATCATTAACCCCTTCACTGCGGCGGCTGTTCCGCCGCAGTGCTAAGGGGGCGGGACGGAAATGCGGCGGGCGCATGCTGGTGACGGGACCGCTCCGTCACCAGCGTCGGTTGCGCTGTGCTTATGGCGGAGCGGTTCCGTCATGGCCCCACCCGCTCAATAGAACGCTCAGCGCAGGCGCGGAATACGCGCCGCGCAGGAGCGTCAGGCGGGCCATGACGGAATCGCTCCGTCATCAGCACAGCGCCACCGAGGCTGATGACGGAGCGGTTCCGTCATCAGCAGGGGAGGGGTTAAAATGTTATGCTCCCACTGTACATCAAACATTCTTTTTAGGAAAACTGAGATATCTTTAATGCATGAGGGTAAATTCATTACTAGTGGCTGTAAACAACAGTCATTGTATTTGTACAAGTTTTCGAAAAGGCTGCCTATGGTTGATATAATAGTTCTGCCTGCAGGTTTGCCTTTGTGGATTATGAAAAAATATGGGCTGTTGTGGATAGTTGACTTTCAGAAAATTGTATTAATCCGTATTAACCAACTCTGTCTCCCTTCATTCAATGAGTTCTTTGAAGAAACTCTCTTTTGTGGCTTCTTACTCAGTTTAAAAAAAATCTTTTGTAACAGGAAATGTCATTCAGTTGAGAATATGGCTTCTCAAGATACATTTTGATAGGCCACATGACTACGTTCCCTCTCTTGTCAGAGCCTCTTATGATGATTAATTGTTTATTATATCTTTGAATTTCTTCTCACTGGGGCTCAGTCTGTATCTTTAATTTTTTTTTTTTTTTTTAAACCTTTATTTTGGAAAAAGAAATTACAGTTACAGCCCTACAACCACGGAGGCTGGTCAGTTGCATTCAACACCAGTAATACTGTAATACACAGCTCATTAGCCGACAACCCGAGGGCCCGGCAGCGAAAAGTCGCGATATAGTGGAAAGCATGTGGCAACAAGAGGATAAGTGAAAGGTTTTACATTTTATATTTTATAAATAAAGAACAAAAACTGAACGCAAAAAAAAAAAGAATCGAGGCGGTACCGTGCAATGCAATGACTGTCTCATACAGCATGGGGGGACACATGATTAATAAGCAATGCTATGAAAGAGGAGAAATCCTGGAGAGGGGGGGGGGCCGAGAGCAAAACGACACCTCACATACAGTGGAAAGCTAAGTATCTGAAACGCACAGTCAAGGAAAGTGAGGAATATCAGGCGCTTCAATGAAGGGGGGAGTGCAGATCTCTCCACGGTACGAATTCCATTGACCACGGGAGACATACACAATTTTTTCTCTAAACATGGACCAGTCCATGTTTTTTTTCCAGGTTGAGAATGATGGTGCCCTCTGAGATCCCCACAATTGAGCTATGTCTCGTTTCGCAATCATGTTGCCCAGGGTGACCCATTGAGTCTGAGCAACAGTGCAGTCATTCGGCTCCCAAATATTTAACAAGCAGCGTCTGTCCTCAGGCAATAACTCAACACCCGTCACTTCACCCATCACCGCATGCACTCGATTCCAGAAAACCACTACTTTCGGACATTCCCATATAATGTGAACGATGTAGCCAACATACCACAACCACGCCTACACTGCCCATCCACAGAATACCCATATGTATCAAACGTGGACCCGTGACATAGACACGGTGCAGAATCTTCAGTTGCACCAGTCTGAGACGTGCCGGAATCGCGACCTCTTTAGGGGAGGATATCGCAGCCTCCCAGTCTTCATCATCCAATTCCAGCCCATCGCTAGTCCAGGCACCCCGAAGTTGTACAAGAGGATCCGAGCGGTCGTTAATAAGTTTTTTATAAATAAGAGAGATAGTGCTGTCAGGGACGTACCCGTCTAGCACTCTATCTTCCAGAGGGGAAGACTCCGGGACCGTAGTTCCAGCTGGGAAAACTGATTTGAGTGCGTGTCCAACTTGGAGATATCGGAAATATTCTTTATCACTCAATGTATACTCCTGCTTGAGTTCATCAAAGGTCTTAACTCTGTCCTTAGCCCAGAGGTCACCCACTTTACTGATACCAATAAGGTCCCATCTATCAAATCCCTTCGATGTCCATAGACCGCCCAGTTTCTCCGCAGCATACAAGGGGGTCGCTCTAGTCAGCTTGTCCGTCCATCCCGTAGCCGTGGTTGCACTACCCCATATTCGCACCGCCACCCCAGTGGGGCCCGTCAGGTTCTTCCTGGCAGCTCTAGAGTACAGTGCTCTATTATAGTCGCCCCCGGGCAGATGCCACCTATCCATCTCGAATGCGGGGTTCGGAACAGGACCGTACATGGCATGGTTAACAGCACTCAGTTGGGATGCCCAGTAGTAGCGTTTAATATCAGGCAACGCAATGCCACCGTCATACCAGGGCAAAGTCAATTTTGCCAATGCAATGTGCGGTCGTCCGCCCCACACCAGCTTCCTCTGTAGGCCCTCAATTTTGCGGAAATAGCTAGCCGGCACCAAATCAAGTGTGTTTTGGATGGCATACAAGAATCGGGGGAGAGACATCATCTTGAACAGGGCCGCTCTTCCCAAGGGGGACAGAGGTAAGCCACACCACGCCGCAACATCCGACCTAAGCTGAGAAAGCGGAGGTAACAAATTCCGCTCATAGCGGACTGTGGGGTCCAGTGAACTGTAGATACCGAAGTACTTAAAGCTGACTCTAGAAATGGGTATCGGGCAAACGCGGGGTAGAGAGGGTAAATCTTCCGTGAGTGGGTAGATACACGACTTGGCCCAATTAATAACTAAACCAGAGTTCTTACCAAAGGAACTCAAGACGTCGAAGAGGACACCCAGTG
This sequence comes from Lissotriton vulgaris, assembly GCF_964263255.1. Lineage (NCBI taxonomy): Eukaryota > Metazoa > Chordata > Amphibia > Caudata > Salamandridae > Lissotriton > Lissotriton vulgaris. Next base: position 53,834 of record NW_028253502.1, read on the forward strand.
ATTTACGGGGAGAGGTAAGGTACAACAATATGTTGTCGGCGTATAGCGAGATACGATCCTCGAAGTCAGGGGACCATGGAATGCCCTTTAGCGAAAGTTCCCAGCGGAGCCATGCGGCCAGGGGCTCAAGGGCAAGCGCGAAAAGGAGTGGCGACAAAGAGCATCCCTGTCTCATGCCACGTCCAAGAGCTAAGGGTTCCGAGGCCCTGCCGTTGACAACGACCTGAGCCAGTGGTTGCTCATACAAAAGCCTGATCCATCCGATGAACTTGGGGCCAAAACCAAACTTAGCAAGGGCCGCCCACAGATATGGCCACTCCACCGTATCGAAGGCCATCGAGGCATCAAGTGAAACCAAGATGGACGGTTCTTCAAGAGACCCCGCCCTTGCTAAGACGCCATGAAGACGGCGAAGATTGAGCGCGGTGTTGCGATGGGGGATGAAGCCGGATTGGTGCGGGTGAATCAAGTCACTGATCACCATAATCAGCCGGTTTGCCAAGAGCTTCGCCAGATTTTTGGGTTCCACATTTAAAAGCGAAATTGTCTGATACGATGAACAGTGTTCATGGGGCTTGCCATCTTTATGGATGACCACAATGGATGCCAGTCTCTGGTCCCGGGGAAGAGACCCGAGATCTTGCGATGCCGAGAACATCCGACAAAGGTGTGGCACCATTTTGTCAGGGCACAGCTTGTACAGTTCAACTGGTACATCATCCGGACCTGAGGCCTTCCCAGATCTAAGTGAGCGGATAGCGAGCGCTACTTCATCGGTGGAAAATTCCGCCTCCATAAGCTCCTTGTCTGATTCCGACAGGCTAGGCAGAGCGATATCCCGCAGCAACAAGTGCGAGTCCTCCTCCGGCCTATCCGAGACCGGCGCATACACCGTCTGAAAATGCTGGGCAAAAACCTCAACTATCTCAACCGGGTCCACAATTTGCGTACCATCCACTTTTTCAGCAACAGGCACCACCCGATTCAGTCTATCCCTTTTGTCCAGCCAAGCAATCAAATTTCCCGCCTTATCACCAACATCATACAAACGCCCCTGCTGCTCACGATTCATTGCCTTGGCTGCGTCAGTCATCAGAGCCCTATATTCAGACTGTTTAAGGGCCAAAGAGTGTAGTCCCTCAGGTGTGACCCCAGACTCCATCCGTTCCTCCAACTCAGTGATTTCATTCTCCAAGCCCACCACTTCCGCATTCTTGCGCTTCCTCTCACTAGCAATCAAGGATAGGGTTTGACCACGGATCACAGTTTGTCTGTATCTTTATTGAGTGTTTTTTAGACTCATCTTTTTTAACTTATTTATAATATTGCCTGCAAACAAGTCTAGGTTGTCATGTGGTGTGGATGGTGTGAATTGAGATTTGGTTTTAATTGTTGTGTCACTCCCTTCATCTCCCAATATGTGCATTTCTTTCAAAAGCTCTTGATCATGGACATCACTGCCACTTTCTTGCTCCAGATGCAATTTATCAAGATCCAAGACTATTAAATAATCTCCTTTGGAAAGGGGACCTGCTCTGTTTAGGTTTCCCTGTTTTAATCTGGGTTTGGAAGGATTTCCAGTTTCAGTTTGTGGATGAATAGAAACATAGGTGAAAGGGGTCCTAGGGCAAAATAAAAATGCCTAGGGAAAACATGTTTTTATCATCTTGTATTAATTGCTCCTCAGTCAGGTTAATTACAGTTTGGGTGCCCCCTACCACTTCAAGTGGCTGCGTGTTGTTATTCCAGAGGAATTTCTTCACCTTTTCCCTTACCCCCATCTCCTTGCGTTCCTGTGCCTTTTTGTTGTGGTTTGGCATCCAACCCAACCATAAAAATTGTTTCTCTGTCTATGGTGGCATATTTGATCAGGAGGCTTATCATGTTCATGAAACTGTTAGCATTCAATTCAGCCCACTTCTTAATCAGGTCTGGGTGCAGATTTTCATATGTTGGCATAATTATTATGCACAGTCCTCTCAGGACCCTGCCCACTTCCATATATGTTTTGAGTGATTGAACCTCCCACCATTTAGAGAGTTTGTTCTTGGTTAGTCTAGTTCTTATATTGCACTCTGTATTGAGCTGGGTATTGTGTTGTGGCTCACTCAGGGACGCCGACATGGATTGCTAAACTGCTGGTGTTGCCCCGTTAATCAGGGGAACAAGAATGCTATAAATAATGCATGGACACCTGTGGCAGTATTTTGGTATTCACAGAATGCACTTACTACTTTTGCCATTCACAGAATGCACTGCCTACTTTTGGTATTCACAGAAGTTAGGATTTTGTCTTAAGTTTGTCCTAAAACAAACTTAAGACAGACTTAAGACAAACTTAAGAAAGACTTAAGACAAAATCCTAACTTAAGTCTGTTTTAAGTCTGTCTTAAGTTTGTCTTAAGACAAATTTAAGACAAAATCCTAACTTCTGTGAATACCAAAAGTAGTAAGTGCATTCTGTGAATACCAAAATAGTAGTAAGTTTAGGATTGAGTCTTATGTTCATTCTGTGAATCGGTCCCCAATTGACAGTCTCTCGTCCTAGCTGGGCTTTGATTTTGGTGCCTCTCTAATGTGTGATGACCCAGGGCTCTCGCTCATATGGCAACAGATATTTGCTTCTAGTGTTACCATTCTGCAGGAGCACAGTGTCATCCAATTTGTGGTCAGATGGGAGAACTCCCTGTCGACAGCTGGCCTGATCATTTCGATGTTGCCGGTGACTCACTGGTTTGAGGCGGCAGACCCGAGAGCAGAGGAAGGCCCGGGACCAGGGTTCGATTCCCGGCGCGGCAGGTTTCTGGACCAGGGTCAGCGGACTCGATAATTCTCTCGCCTCGGTGCCCACTCTGATCAGCGATCACACTCGGCAACTCTGGGCATTAGCTTGCCTCATCTTCACTAACGGCCCCACCAGACCGCCGGGGATGCCTGGTCTCACCCTGGAGATACCCATTAAGGGACCATCTCTCAGGGAAGCCAGGAAGGGTTTCGCAGCGGTCGAAGCGCCTTGGGACCCTCCGGGTAAGTAGTGCGCTATATAAATGCCTATACATACATATACATACATACATACCCTGAACACAATGGTGATCCAGTTTATCTGGCTGCCACTGCGGATGATGAGGAATGGAGTAAACGACCACTCGTCCCATGGATAGGTGCCCCAGAACTCTTCCAGTTGTTGACTGTGGAGTTTGGCGGTAAACTCGAAGTAAGGAAAAGATCATCAGTTCCAGGTATCAACCTTATTTAAAGTACGCATGAACTCTCTGTTTTGCCAATAGCTTGAGGCCACCTTCGTGTGCATTTCATGTGAGTGATGCTGAGTGAGGAGAGAGAGTGAAGGGTGGGCCATTGTCCCTTCTCAATTATTTTATCAGCCAGTGAGTGGCCATCACTTTTTCCAGCTTGGGGATTACATCTACAACATTCATTGACAGGATAATTTCTATTTCAGGGTACTTGGAGAGGTCATCAATTAGCACAAAGGTGTACCTCCCGTCCGGGAGACTCTCAAAGTCCAAGCCTACACATGACCAGGGACGGTGCGGTCTAGGTTCCGGTATTACCGGAGCCGGCTGGCTGACTTCCCTTGTGGCCTGCCACCACTCACATCATCTCAACGCCTCCTCCACCTTTTCGTCCATCAGAGGGAACCACACTTTGGTTCTCAATAGATTCTTTGTTTTTACCATTCCTTAGTGTACGGCTTGGGCAAGTTGGATGAATCGGTTCGTCAAGAGGGAGGGGCGATAGGCAATGGCCTCTGAGAAGACAGCCCGTGGAGTCTTCAGTCAATTCCTGTCAGACATGATTCAAACTTTCCATTATTCATCTCGCTCCTGAGGTTAGAGCTTCCACTCCTTCTTGGTGTTCTGCCAGCGGTTATGTTTCATGATCTACAGTGCTCTTTGCAGACACTGGTTTCGGCATGTTTCTTCCCCCAGATCCTCCATGGACAGTAGGAAGGTGCATGGCCGGGCTGTCACATACCGAACGTTTTCCTCTGTGTCCTCGGGCGTGATCGCTCAGGGTGACGCAAAAAAAATGATGGATTTAGTCCCAGATCTCTGTAATGGGGTGAATGTATGACATTGTTCTGCATTCTGTCCATCAACTGTTGTTTTTGCATTTGTGACCCTGAGTGGGATGGGTATGCTCAGACGTGAGTCCCATGCTCTCCACACCACTGGAGTCAAGCTATCCTGGCTGAAGACGGCTGATAGCCAGAAACCGGTCCTAGGATGCTTGATTCCCGTCCAGGAAAGACATGGCTTGGCAGTTCGGGCTGGACTGTTCCCATGAGGCACAGGGTCAAGGCTGTTTTGCATATGGTCATGTCTGAACTGGGGTGGTGTGGAGCGCAAAAAACGATGGATTTAGGCCCAGATCTCTGTACTGGGGTGAATGTATGACATTGTTCTGCATTCTGTTCATTAACTGTTGTTTTTGCATTTGTCACCCCGAGTGGGATGGATATGCTCAGACGTGAGTCCCATGCTCTCCACACCACTGGAGTCCAGCTATCCTAGCTGAAGACGACTGATAGCCAGAAACCGGTCCTAGGATGCTTGATTCCGGCCCAGGAAAGACATGGCTTGGCAGTTCGGGCTTGACTGTTCCCATGAGGCACAGGGTCAAGGCTGATTTGCATATGGCCATGTCTGAAATGGGGGGGTGTGGAGTGCAAAAAAACGATGGATTTAGGCCCAGATCTCTGTACTGGGGTGAATGTATGACATTGTTCTGCATTCTGTCCATCAACTGTTGTTTTTGCATTTGTTACCCCGAGTTTCATGGGTATGCTCATACGTGAGTCCCATGCTCTCCACACCACTAGAGTCAAGCTATCCTGGCTGAAGACGGCTGATAGCCAGAAACCGGTCCTAGGATACTTGATTCCGGTCCAGGAAAGACATGGCTTGGCAGTTCGGGCTGTACTGTTCCCATGAGGCACATGGTCAAGGCTGATTTGTATATGGCCATGTGTAACGACCGGATTCTCGGACCAGATGGAATCAGCTCCTAGGAGCCCCTCTAACCCAGTCGGAACGTAATCACCTCCCTCCTTAGAACGTATTTACAATGGGTATAGGTATATGTATGTACATCTCGTACCTAAGGATGGGGAGAATAGCAATAAACATGCATAGGTTTTCTACATTATCCTATTCATACCAACTAGTCTCACGGCCACTTAGGCCCAGACTAATCTACCCTGGGGCAGGTCTGATTATGTACCCTTACACACTGATCTCTCTCAGTGCTCACTCGACACGCAATCGGGCGTGTCATACACACTGGGCTGCAGTCCCAGTGCTCTCTTTTTATCCGGTCCACAATCCGGCGGACCTACACACTGGTCTCCCTCCCAGTGCTCGCTCACTTACAACACGATCCACAATCCGGCGGATCTAAGCACCAGTCTCCCACCTGGTGTTCCCATTAACGCCGCTTACCAACGACGATCACTCTCCTATGAATACCCTTGGAAGAAATCTCTCATTCTCTACTCGGGATGATACTACAATAACATGAGTTAGCACTGCTTTCCAAATTGGAGTATGTACCTTCTGCTCTTGGCATCAAATGGTCCCTCTCTCCCTCATTATTCAGTCACCTCTTACCTGACCGGGATTCACATCCGTTCATGCAAACAATGTCTGACTAGAAGACCAGGTTACCCTGATTGAACAACAATACAAGGCACATGTCGGTTCACTAAGAACTGGGGTATTTTATTACAATGATTATAAACACAATACTATACTATAACATATATCCTGCAAAGAAAAGTGAAAGGTTAGAATGTGCACGCTATGGGAAAAAAGGTCGACATCACCTTAGTAATGTGGAGTCTGGGTTCAGCAGTCATCTAGGTTCCCTTCTCGTCTGTGCCTTGGCTCGTCTCGGAATCACCCCTCAGCAGTCACGAGTACACGTCTGCACCGCTATGCTCTGTCTCCTCTGCTTCCCTCCAAGTCACTGGAACCTTCCTCTTTATTAGCTGCTGTCTCTCTCTGTCTCTGATCGCTCTGCGCTACTTCTCCTTCTTCTTCAATCTTTCTCAGAGAGTCTTAGTTTCATGATCTTTCTCAGACTTCAAAATGGTGACTGTCTGCCTGGAAATATTTAATGGCATTGATGCTAACGGCTAGCTGCCGCCTACAGACTGACTGACTCACTGCCTAACACTTTCGCTAATATGGAAGCTTGTCCTTTCATGGAAAGTTACGGCCAGTAACCTGCCGCCCACCAAATTCTTGTACCTCCTCGTACCAAGGGCACGTTCCCAGCCGGCCGGCCTGAAGTTGTGTCTTCGGAGTAGAGAAAAATACAGTCTTTCGATAAGGGCCAGCCTGAACCAGTTCTCTCCAAGCGAACAACACTTCGAAACTAAAACATTACACTTGGCCTAGAAGCCTCTCAGGCTGCTGGGCAGAAAGCAAGATGGAGTCTCTCCCGTTTGAGGCCTACAAGGCCCGAAATAAGTATAACTCCATAGAAGGTATACTAACACTCTTGCAAAAGGACGGATTATCACTAATACTAATGAATCTATGCCCTAGCTTAAGTTTATAAGCCCTGATCTAAGGAAAAGAGTACGAAAATGCACTACTGTGCCTTATGAGTAGGCCCTGTTTATAATTCTAATCCCTGCACTAAGAGGGTAATAGGCTGGAGTCATCTTCAATCATTCTCCCTCCAAAGAGGGCCGAAAAAGTCGGTCAGAACACTTCACCCTTGACTCCAGTCTATTAACCAATTACTATATGGAACTAACATCTGTGGAAGAATAAAAGGAGACAAAACTAACTGATCTATTCCTCTTACCAAATCTACAATATTGAAGTAGAGAAGGAATACACTGAATAAAGCAGCAAATAGCTACTAAAATAGAAATAGAAATTATAATACCCCCTAATATCTGTCATAGGGAATGTAAGTCAGGTAACCAATTGAAGAGCCAGTCAAACCAACCCTGATCAATATGTTTTCTAACCTCTGCAGTCAAGTCGTGAAGTTTGTCAATATGGGCTTGGATAGATTTGGTGTGGTCCGACAAATTAAAGCAACAAAGACCCTCAAAGTCAGAACAGTAATGTCCATGCTTTAACAACAGGTAGTCAATAGCTGCGCGGTTCTGCAAAATTGCTCTGCGTTCACCCTGGGCATCTAATAACATGTCAGATAAAATGGTAGAAGTTTGGTTAACCGATTTCACCATCCAGCAGGCCATTTTTCCAATAGACTTGCCGTTGTAAACTGCCAACGCTGGGACACCAATAATTGAGATAGCTAAACTAAGGTATTCAGATTTGGAATAGAGATGTAGGGAAGAATCACAGTCCTCATGTAACATCATAGAATCACGGACTACACGGGAATAGGTATTGGGATGTGAGGAAAACATTAATAAACTCAGTCTGGTGATGGCACAAGGACCTCCGGAAATATTTGCAGGAATATAGGGCCAGGAGGAATTCCCGCAGGAAAATAACCAACCAGAGGGTAACAGCATTGTACGGTAATGGCTAGGATCAACTAATATACGTTTGCAGGTCATGTTATTTTTAACAGAAACACATGAATTCGGGAGTCTTCGTAAACATAGCAAACGTTCATGAGCCGAAAAAGAAGTGGAGGCTTTTAACTTTAGTTTCACACATTCAGTAATTGCTTTAGGATCACAAGTCAAGAAAAAGCATAAATCACCCTGCGTGATATTATAGGTGGTAATCTGGGAATGAATTGGGGGAATTGACTCTGAGAGAACAGTACACAAAGGACAAAATTCATGGGCCGCGAAATCGCCCAAAATAATATTGGGTCGGGCACTTGATATATTGAAAATGTGTTTTAAAGTTTCCGTTGAGGCAGGGACGGCAACCAAGCAGGTCGCTAAGATGTCAGTTACAGAACGCATAGGGGTCAAGCAAAAATGCGGGGAATTAGTAAGCCGCTTGGCAAGGGTAATCCAAAAGTTCGATGAAGAATCCCACGCAGCGAAAGAACGCGGTACTCGGGTTCTCCAATCAACCGAAGTCTGTGGGTTCTCTCCTCTCCCGGCGTAGCAGACCAAAAGGAGTCCAACGCCGGCACATCCTTCAGCAGCAGTCCAGAGAATGATCTGAAAGGAAATTAAATACAGGCATTATTCATTCTCGTAAATAACATTTATCAGCTGGGACAGCTTCCCAGCTATCTTTCCCTGGTCTCATCACCAAAATGGTATTGTCATGACCGGTTGAAATAATTTCAGCCTGTTCAGGGGGATGTTTAGGCGATTGCACCCATATTTTCGCTCCAGGGTTTTCTGTAGAGCCGAAGCCTTTTTGGCCTCGCACAGTTAGCAAAGTTGGGGCAATGCCTTTCTGAATCTCACCACTGAAAACAGGCATAATTAGCAATTGAGCAATTCGGTCAGTTTTTTGAATCGATAAATCAACCTCACTGCTGTTCAGCAGGAGAACCTTAATCTCTCCCTGATAATCACTGTCAATCACTCCTCCGAGTACTTGAACACCTTTCAAGGCAAGGCCCGATTTAGGGGCGATCAGACCAAAATTTCCAGCTGGTATACAGACACCAACGCCTGTTTCAACAATTATTCGATCTCTACTTTTAAGCATAGTATCATTCATGGCATGCAGGTCCAAACCTGCGGAACCTGGGGTTGCTCTGCATGGAGCCAAAGCTCCAGGGGTAATTTCCCAGTACATTACAGTATTGCCAATGGTGTTGGATTTTGCATCAACATTTGGAGGAAACAAACGCATCAAAGGAGATTCAGCATGTAACAAGGGACGATTATTCAGGATCAACAATGCTTGGACTAAATAGTCCCTCCAATTTTTGTAGTGAACATCAGTCAATTTTCGCAGTTGTTCCTTTAGCAAACCATTCATTCTCTCAATCAGGCCTGATGCCTGTGGATAATAAGGAATATGAAACACCCATTCTATATTATTTTCCACACAAAAGTCCTGCACCAATCTTCCACGGAAATGGGATGCATTGTCAGATTGAATTTGAAATGGAACACCATAATATAATATGATTAATTCCAATGTTTTAATGGTATTTATTTGGGTAGCTTGTTTGCAAGGAAAGGCCACTAAAAGGCCACTATAGGTGTCGACAACTGTACAAACATATTGACAATTTTTGCTCATAGGGAGCGGGCCAATATAATCAATCTGCCAAATCTGAGCGGGCAATTTTCCTCGATGTAAGTGGCCTTTAACAATGTGTGGTACTTTTCGTTTTCTAGAATGTTGACAGATGGGACAATGCAAAATAGTATCTTTAATGTAATTTAAAGGAATATAAATTCCTCGATCGGCAGCCCACCTGCTAGTGGCTCTCTCTCCAAAATGTCCTGCTTTCTGGTGGGCCCATTTCGCCAATCCCGCCAAATCAGAATCTTGCATGTCCACCACTGCCTCAGCAATTTTAGATTTTTCATCCGCAATGTTATGAAAGAATTTGTCAAGGGAGTCTATCGGGGTATGAGCATCCACATGAAAGATTGTCACAGTACTCTGTGGGAGCATTTCCCAAATTTCTTGCCATAGTTCTTTTCCCCACAATTCTTTAGAATGCAACTCCCAATTATGAGAATGCCAAGTTGGCAACCATACCGCCAGTCCGTTAGCTGTGGACCAGGAATCAGTGAAAATATGACATGTGCCAGGTAGTTCCTGTTTCAAAACTTGGTAAACTGCGTATAATTCAGCATATTGACTACTCTTTCCTTCACCAGTTGTACTCAGCAATTTCTGTGTGATCGGGTTATAGGACACTGCCTTCCAATGCCGTTTCTCTCCAATGAACTTTGCTGAACCATCCGTAAACCACACATGTTTTCTGTCCTCCGCGGACAAATCATGAAATGGCTTACCCCACTTGACAGGAGATTCCTGCACTACAGGTACGGAACAATCACTTCCAGTCTCATTAGATGGCTCCTGCGCCACTCGCTCATGTAATGCTGCCACACCTTTCGGACCCATACGTGCCCTGTCCTGAATGTACCATTTCCATTTAATCACACTCGCCTCTTGAGCATGTCCAATTCGATGAGTTTTTGGCGAACTCAAAACCCACTGCATGATAGGAATTTCAGGTCTCAAAATCACAGTATGACCTAAAGTCAATTGCTCGGTATCCACCAGAGCCCAATAGCACGCAAGCAACTGTTTCTCAAAAGGTGTATAACGCTCACCAGCCTCAGGTAACTTTTTAGTCCAAAAACCTAATGGCACCTTTTGTCTGCCCTGCTTTTGCCACAGACTCCAATTCGCATACAGACCTTGTACGGACACATTCAAATCCACATCACCCTCGCCCACAGGCCACAGATCCAAGGCGTACTGAATCGCTTCTTTCGCCAAATTAAATGCATTCTGTTGTGGTTCACCCCATTCAAACGCATTCTTTTTGCGAGTGACTCGATATAAAGGAGCCAATATCTGACTCAAATGGGGAATATGTTGACGCCAAAAACCAAACAAGCCAATGAAACTCTGAGCTTCTTTTCTATTCCTCGGAACTGCAAAGTCTAAAATCTTTCGTTTAACCTGCGGAATCACCTCTCTGTGACCTTCATGCCAATTGATGCCTAAAAACTTGACATTTTGGGATGGACCTTGTAACTTATCAGGATTAATTTCCCAACCTTTTTCACGTAAGCAGTCAAGGATCTGATCTAATTGGGTTTGAACCTGATCTTGTGTCTCACCTTGAATTAAAATGTCATCAATGTAATGGCACACTTGAATGTGCGGGTGTACAGTTACTTCAGACAAATGTTCCGCCACCAGCCGGTGACAGATCGTACGACTATGTACATAACCTTGGGGAAGACTTCTAAACGTCATTTGACGCCCATTCCAGGTAAAACTGAATTGTTCCTGACACTCGGGGGCAATCGGGATTGAAAAGAAAGCATTAGCAATATCAATAGACGCATACCATGTACCTGGATGCTTTTGAATTTTTTCAATTAAAGTAACAATGTCTGGTACTGCAACAGTCAAACGGGGTGTATGTTTGTTCAGTTCTCGATAATCAACGGTCATGCGCCAAGAATTATCACTCTTGCGCACAGGCCAAACGGGATTATTCCAAGCAGAAGTAACCGGAGTTATAACTCCTGCGTCAACCAAATCCTGTATTGTGGCACTGATCTCTTCATGACCACCTGGAATGCGATATTGTTTCTGAGAAACCACTTTTGTAGCTTGGGGAATTTTTACGGGGGGCATTCGCAAATGGCCAACCCGTACAATTCTGGACGATATGTAGTGCTTATTTCCAAATTGATAACAACCATCATCCAAATGCAAAGTCATTCCTTTCAAAATATCAATTCCAATTATATACTCTAAAAGCGGTACAACTAACACAGAATATTCTTCACGGGGAATTCTACCTATTTTCATTTCAAGTTAGTTTGCACTGCGGGGGTTTCTTTTCCACCTAAACCAGTAATTGTAAAAAATTGTCCCTTGAATTTCTTTGATTTACCATGAATTAAAGTGGCCTCCGCTCCTGTATCTACCAATGCTCGGGCCCTTTGGATATTACGATGTTTCCAAAAAATTTCAATATCTACATAGGGTCTGTTATCTCTGTGAGCCCACCTGCGTACTGGAGCTTGACCAATTTCCTAGTCATTTTTACTGCGTTCCGTCAACCAAGACAAATCAGGATAAATGCTCTCAGGTTTCTTGGGTATCAAAATATCCTGTTCATATCCATCTCCATAACTAAATGGATTTTTGTCATTTTCATAGTACTGTGAATTATGATCAGAAAGCCTGTGACGATCCTCCCTTCTCCTCAACTCAGGGGAATGATCCCTTTCATCTCTATATCCGTTGGAAACACGATCATCTCTCCCCCTTTCTCTCTCTCCCTCTCGCACTCTCACTTTATCACCACGAGGAGACCCATCACGATCATAACGCCGCCCTTCACGGCGATCAGAATCCACACGACGCCTCTCATTACCACTGTCATCAGAATAACCACGGTCACAATCATTCTTTCGCACACGGCGGGCACCCTCCTTCTGATCCAAACCACGCTTACGAAAAATATCCCATAAGCGATTATTAGGCTCACCATCAATGTCCTCCCTTTTCACACCATCAGCCAGCAGTGCAAGAAACATATCACGTCTAGAGAATTTATGCTCACCAGGAGTACGAGCTTCGGGCCTGGACTGCCTCTCAGGTTTAAACCATTCACCCAACTCACCAAGCTGATGAACAGACTCAAGCACCATAGACAAAGGATTGCCAGTTTGATTAATCAAAAGTGTCATCATAACCTGCTTGTAAGCAACAGGGGAAGAACGGATAATGCGATTACGCACAGAAGATTTTCACAGACCATCTAATAACCTGTCAGAAGTACTGAGAAAAATTGCAGTTTTCATCACCTCCTCTTTCAAACGCTGCGACGCATCGCGCAAAGTGTACCACGGCTTGTCATTGACAGGCCAATCAGATTCAGTAGGGTATTTATGGTTACAGCCATCATTCGCAAGTTGGAGCAAACTAATTTGGCCCTGCACCATTATAATTCCGAAAATGGTCTTGCACAGTAGAATCAGAACTCAAAGAGCAAAATCGTAAACAATCACCAGCATCAAGCATGATACCAGCAGCACCTAATTCATAAAGGCGCACCATCCATGTAAGCAATGTTTCACCGGGTCGTTGTCGAAATCGTTGTAAAATGTCACTAACCTCCTGTTGAGTAAAATCTTCAATACTATCCAAATGGATACCATTCGGCATACCAGGAGCCTGTTGCAATTTGCGTCGAAAAACCGGATGAGCAGAAACCTCCGGAAGAGCCTCCGAAGAAGCTCGATCCTTAGATTTAGAAGAACAATCAGGATGAGATACGTCATCAGAACGGGAAGAGCGACCACGGTCGCTAGAAACATCGTCTTTGTCACAAGAAGCAGATTTACAATCACGTCCAGAGCGAGAAGACTCGCGCTTGTCACCCTCCTCAGCCGAGGAGCCAGAATCATTCGAATCCCAGATATTACCATCCCACTCATCGGGGTTCCAATCCAGTCCGGCTTTTGCCACGACCAGACGCACCTTCCGCGAAGAAACACGACCACGACGGTGTCTGTATTTGTATTTCGCAATCCGCACTGCAGCCCTTTCGGCTATAGTCTGATAAGTCTCAAGTTTGTCGGAAAGCAATTTATTTTGACATCGCAAAAGAGTATGCGCATTTTGCACGTCAACAAACTTTTCTTCCATATCCACAAATCGCTTCTGCAATTTTACAAATTTCTCATGAAGCATTCTGCATGCAGTCAGCACAATCCAACCTCTGCGTCCTAAAATAGGAAGCTCATCACCCTTCACTACCGGCGCTTTTTGCAAGCAAGAAACCACATCAGCAGGCTCCGCCTGCTCCAAACAAGAAGTCCAATTCTCACTCAAACCAGTAGAATCGACCCACTCACGGGCCAAGGCCTCGTAAGGCGTTGATTCCCAGCCGGGAATTTCAACAGGCAATTTGAAAGTAGATTTCGACTTACGCGAAAACATTTTGACACACAAAAAATATATACGCAATTATCAAAAAAGAAAATACGTACGAGCCGAGCGCAAACCAACAAGATCAAAACAATACAGCGCACACAGGCTTCGTAAACAGTTTGTGACGCCAGATGTAACGACCGGGTTCTCGGACCAGATGGAATCAGCTCCTAGGAGCCCCTCTAACCCAGTCGGAACGTAATCACCTCCCTCCTTAGAACGTATTTACAATGGGTATAGGTATATGTATGTACATCTCGTACCTAAGGATGGGGAAAATAGCAATAAACATGCATAGGTTTTCTACAATATCCTATTCATACCAACTAGTCTCACGGCCACTTAGGCCCAGACTAATCTACCCTGGGGCAGGTCTGATTATGTACCCTTACACACTGATCTCTCTCAGTGCTCACTCGACACGCAATCCGGCGTGTCATACACACTGGGCTGCAGTCCCAGTGCTCTCTTTTTATCCGGTCCACAATCCGGCGGACCTACACACTGGTCTCCCTCCCAGTGCTCGCTCACTTACAACACGATCCACAATCCGGCGGATCTAAGCACCAGTCTCCCACCTGGTGTTCTCATTAACGCCGCTTACCCACGACGATCACTCTCCTATGAATACCCTTGGAAGAAATCTCTCATTCTCTACTCGGGATGATACTACAATAACATGAGTTAGCACGGCTTTCCAAATTGGAGTATGTACCTTCTGCTCTTGGCATCAAATGGTCCCTCTCTCCATCATTATTCAGTCACCTCTTACCTGACCAGGATTCACATCCGTTCATGCAAACAATGTCTTACTAGAAGACCAGGTTACCCTGATTGAACAAGAATACAAGGCACATGTCGGTTCACTAAGAACTGGGGTATTTTATTACAATGATTATAAACACAATACTATACTATAACATATATCCTGCAAAGAAAAGTGAAAGGCTAGAATGTGCACGCTATGGGGAAAAAGGTCAACATCACCTTAGTAATGTGGAGTCTGGGTTCAGCAGTCATCTAGGTTCCCTTCTCGTCTGTGCCTTGGCTCGTCTCGGAATCACCCCTCAGCAGTCACGAGTACACGTCTGCACCGCTATGCTCTGTCTCCTCTGCTTCCCTCCAAGTCACTGGAACCTTCCTCTTTATTAGCTGCTGTCTCTCTCTGTCTCTGATCGCTCTGCGCTACTTCTCCTTCTCCTTCAATCTTTCTCAGAGAGTCTCAGTTTCATGATCTTTCTCAGACTTCAAAATGGCGACTGTCTGCCTGGAAATAATTAATGGCATTGATGCTAACGGCTAGCTGCCGCCTACAGACTGACTGACTCACTGCCTAACACTTTCGCTAATATGGAAGCTTGTCCTTTCATGGAAAGTTACGGCCAGTAACCTGCCGCCCACCAAATTCTTGTACCTCCCCGTACCAAGGACACGTTCCCAGCCGGCCGGCCTGAAGTTGTGTCTTCGGAGTGGAGAAAAATACAGTCTTTCGATAAGGGCCAGCCTGAACCGGTTCTCTCCAAGCGAACAACACTTCGAAACTAAAACATTACACTTGGCCTAGAAGCCTCTCAAGCTGCTGGGCAGAAAGCAAGATGGAGTCTCTCCCGTTTGAGGCCTACAAGGTCCGAAATAAGCATAACTCCATAGAAGGTATACTAACACTCTTGCAAAAGGACGGATTGTCACTAATACTAATGAATCTATCCCCTAGCTTAAGTTTATAAGCCCTGATCTAAGGAAAAGGGAACGAAAATGCACTACTGTGCCTTATGAGTAGGCCCTGTTTATAATTCTAATCCCTGCACTAAGAGGGTAATAGGCTGGAGTCATCTTCAATCATTCTCCCTCCAAAGAGGGCCGAAAAAGTCGGTCAGAACACCATGTCTGAACTGGGGCGGTGTGGAGTGCAAATAACGATGGATTAGGCCCAGATCTCTGTACTGGGTGAATGTATGACATTGTTCTGCATTCTGTCCATCAACTGTTGTTTTTGAATTTGTCACCCCGAGTGGGATGGGTATGCTCAGACGTGAGTCCCATGCTCTCCACACCACTGGAGTCAAGCTATCCTGGCTAAAGACGGCTGATAGCCAGAAACCGGTCCTAGGATGCTTGATTCCGGCCCAGGAAAGACATGGCTTGGCAGTTCGAGCTTGACTGTTCCCATGAGGCACAGGGTCAAGGCTGATTTGCATATGGCCATGTCTGAACTGGGGTGGTGTGGAGTGCAAAAAAACTATGAGTTTAGGCCCAGATCTCTGTACTGGGGTGAATGTATGACATTGTTCTGCATTCTGTCCATCAACTGTTGTTTTTGCATTTGTTACCCCGAGTGGGATGGGTATGCTCAGACGTGAGTCCCATGCTCTCCACACCACTAGAGTCAAGCTATCCTGGCTGAAGATGGCTGATATCCAGAAACCGGTCCTAGGATACTTGATTCTGGTCCAGGAAAGACATGGCTTGGCAGTTCGGGCTGTACTGTTCCCATGAGGCACATGGTCAAGGCTGATTTGTATATGGCCATGTCTGAACTGGGGTGCTGTGGAGTGCAAAAAAACGATGGATAAGGCCCAGATCTCTGTACTGGGTGAATGTATGACATTGTTCTGCATTCTGTCCATCAACTGTTGTTTTTGAATTTGTCACCCCGAGTGGGATGGGTATGCTCAGACGTGAGACCCATGCTCTCCACACCACTGGAGTCAAGCTATCCTGGCTAAAGATGGCTGATAGCCAGAAACCGGTCCTAGGATGCTTGATTCTGGTCCAGGAAAAACATGGCTTGGCAGTTCGGGCTGGACTGTTCCCATGAGGCACAGGGTCAGGGCTGATTTGCATATGGCCATGTCTGAACTGGGGTGTTGTGGAGTGCAAAAAAACGATGGATTAAAGCCCAGATCTCTGTACCTGGGTGAATGTATGACATTGTTCTGCATTCTGTCCATCAACTGTTGTTTTTGCATTTGTCACCCCGAGTGGGATGGGTATGCTCAGACGTGAGTCCCATGCTCTCCACACCACTGGAGTCAAGCTATCTTGGCTGAAGACGGCTGATAGCCAGAAACCGGTCCTAGGATGCTTGATTCCGGTCCAAGAAAGACATGGCTTGGCAGTTCGGGCTGTACTGTTCCCATGAGGCACAGGTTCAAGGCTGATTTGCATATGGCCATGTCTGAACTGGGGAGGTGTGGAGTGCAAATAAACGATGGATTTAGGCCCAGATCTCTGTACTGGGGTGAATGTATGACATTGTTCTGCATTCTGTCCATCAACTGTTGTTTTTGCGCTCGGGGGTGACGCGACAGGTAATCTGCTGGATTCAGCGACCCCGGATGGTAATCCACCTGACAGTTGTATTCCTGCAACTGGAGCACCCACTTTTCAATTTCAGAGGGTGGTTTGATAGCTGTGCCTGCAAACAGTGGATGGAGAGGCTTGTGGTCGGTTGCCACGACAAAATTATGTCCATACACAAATAAGTGGAAGTGGCAGCAGCCCCAATAAATGGCGAATGCCTCCCTCTCGATTTGGGAGTACCTCTTCTCGGTGTCAGTCAAAGAGCAACTGTCGAAGTGTCGAAGTTACAGGAAATGGTCACTAACACTGGTGAACCCCAGGATGATATTCAGGACTGACACCAACAGCCCACCCCCCTTGGTAGGAGTGTTGAGTAGCACCGACTTCCAAAGAGATAGGGCCCCTTTTTCAGAATCATGTTGTCATTGGGCTCTGATAGGGCTGGCTCGCCCGGTCATACTAGGCATATCAGCAGGTCTGATGCGACTCTCTTACGCATCCTTGGCCTAAGTTGTCCTCCTTTTGTGGTACCGTATGTCTACAGTTTGTCTAAGATGCACCATGTCTGAGATGCCCACAAGTCTTCCAGCGGTAAGATTCTTAGGCACCGCTACGCCGTCTATGCAGGCGCTGTCATGAGACTCCTTTTAGCCTCTGTTGTACAACTCATCTGTTCCTTTCTTTACAGATGGGTACTGCATAATGTAACATTTGCAAACAACTACCCATGGTGTATAGGCATTGATCTGGTTGTATGCTGAAAATCTGACAGATATAAAAAATGTAAACAAAAATAAGGAGCAACTGGTGAAGTCCAATGGAGCCCAATCCTCTTCCACATGGCTTCTCTGCAACAGCATCCACGGCAACCGTGATTAGCTTCCGTGGGTTGAAGTAAGCCAAGGTGGTGTTGCAGGAAAGAGCGTCTTTGATTGCCTGAAACGCCTTTTCATGTTCCTGGACCCTGGGGACAGACCCCTTGGTGTGCTCCCTTAGGTGCTCTGAGAGGGTGGTTAGGTCTTGGAAGAAACAGCCACAAGAGTTGATCATGTCCAGGTAGCTTCTTACTTCTGTTACAGTGGCGGGAGCAGGCATCCCTTTGATGTCTCATAACTTGTCAGGGGTTACGCCTAGCGAAGAGAAGATGTATCCAAAAAATTGGAGTTTTACTTTGAGGCACTCCCATTTGTTGCGATGAAGGGTGAGTCCTGCCTCTTGAATTCTCTGGAGTGAAATGAAATAATAAAATACTTTATTTGATAAAGCGCACAGATACTCAAGCTAGAGTGTCCTGGTGCGTAGACAGTGGAGGGAGAGGAGTGGAGGAGCCAATTATTAATTAAAAAGACATGGGCCTTAAAAATTAGCCCTTGCGTCACTTTTGCTCCAACGGTGCGTCACTTTTTGTGACGCACCAGTGGTGTAAAAAATGAGCCTTTTTGCACCATATTTACAATGTGATGCATCTAGGTAGATGCGTCACTTTGTAAACCCATGTGCCACATTATACCAGTGCCAGGTATAATGTATGCAAGGTGGGGCGTTCAGACGCAAGAAAGGGTCATATAAGTGACGCAGTGAAATCTATATGATTTCACTGCACCAATTCTAGGACGAAAATGCGTCAATCTCTTATGCCTGGTTCATGGCAGGCGTAAGACTGATGCAGGCACATTTCACATGGGACTTGCCCATGTGTAAATGACCCATTGCTGGAGTTGTGTCACTTTTGTGATACACTCCAGCAATGAGTCACTGAGATGCTGCCCTACCTGTGATGTGTTACCTTGTGCTGGCCACCATGCCTTTTTCTGTATAACAAAATCGAGTACGGCAAGAACAGCAGCACAGTCTCAAGGAGGTTATAGACAGGGACCACTGAACCTGCATGAGCTATATTTCTGTCAACTCACTTTATCAAGATATAAAGAAACTAGCTTATTTTGCTGCTTTCAAGAATCATCAGCAAGATGTACTGACTGTTGACTATTACTCGTTATTGGAGCCCTGAAGAAGTCTCAATGATTGAGACGAAACGCGTCGGCTAAGAAGGGAATCCATATGTGTTCTTGGATTTTTTTCCTGACTTGTATCATTACAATAAAGAACTTTGGAAAAGAAAATTTCCCTGAAATCCGGACTGATTTATCACAAGACTTTTATATGCATTATGGACCTTTGAAATTATTGAGAAAAACACTTTTTGGATGGGTGCTGATTCCTTATTTTTCATACTGTAAATATGACGCGTCATTGGTATTGCAAGGATGGTGCAAGGAAAAGTGACGCATTGCTGTTTTCTCGCAGCGATATGTCACTTTTCATAAATGAGGCCCCATGTTTTTAAATTCTTTCGAAATGAAAGTAGGTTAGAATATAGCCTCAAGGACTGCGGAAGGCGTTTCCCTAGTTTAGCGCCCAAGAAACTAAAGTATCTATCGCCAGTGCAGACAAGGTGCCTTTTAGGAACAACAGCCAGGTTGGCTTTGGAAGAGCGTAGGGGTCTTGAGGTAGAATAATGGTTCACTTGTTTAATTAGGTAGCCAGCTCCACCCTTGTGGAACACCTTGAAGAAGATGGTCAGAGCTTTGAAGTTTTTTCTCTCATTAATGCAGAGCCAGTGAAGAGATTTGAGAATTGGAGTCATGCTAGATCTGGGATTAGATCTTAGGATGGCTCTGGCTGCTGTGTTTTGAACCACTTGTAGGTGCAGGGTCAAGGATTTGGGGAGACCAAGGTACGGGCAGTTGACGTAGTCAAGTTTTGATATCACTAAAGCCTGCACCACTATCTTTCTACTCTCTAGAGGTAGTAGTAGCAGAAATTTCTTCAACATTCAGAGAGTACTGAAGCAAGCATCAGTGAGATTTAAGATCTGAGAACACATTGAAAGTGTGCTGTCAATGACAATTCCTATATTTTTGCTTTCTATTTTTCTTTGGTGGGGTCAGCAGATCCTTGGGCCACCAGGAGCTCCAGTCAAGTGTTTCTGGTTTTCCAAAGAAAATGACTTCCGTTTTATCCGGGTTACACTTGAGCTGGTTGACCTTAAGCCAATTGAAAACCTTCGTGAGGCAGGACTTGATCTTAGGCCCATCAAAGTCAGATCCTTTATCACATGAGAAGATAAGCTGAGTGTCGTCAGCGTGAGACAATTTTGGAGCCCTCATCCTCAACCATGGATTCCAGGGGAAAAATAGATATTTAAGAGGGTAGGGCTGAGAATAGAGCCCTGAGGGACACCAATATTGATGTCCGGATCTGAAGAGGAGAACGGTGAGAGCCAGATGTCCTGGTATATATTCCCTAGATAGGAGGACATCCAGGTGAGGGCTGTACCACCCAGGAACATGTTTTCAAGTCTGTTTAGAAGCCTCTCATGTGGGATCATATCGAAGGCCACTGACAGATCAAGCAATATCAGAACGGCCTAGCCTCCTTCATCTAACTTGCCCCTAATGAACTCTGTTACTTCCAGCAGAGCTGAAATTTGCCGTAAAGCAGGACTGCGATTCATGAAGGAGCTTCCCCTCTTCAATATGTTTTTGCAGGGCTTTATTAATATGCTTCCTAAGGCTTTAGAAAGAGCCGGAAGCTGGGAGATCAGGCTATAATTGGCAGGGTTTGTAGGATCCGCATTAGTCTTTTTAATCAATGGAAGAATCTTAGTGTGCTTGCAAAGTTTAGGCATATTGACTGTAGATAGATATTAAAAAGCTGATTTACAGTCGGGTTAATCGTAGAGGCTACTAGGGACAGCTTATTAGCAGGACAGGATCTGTGGGAGAACCTGACTTGGTACTTTGAAGAATTGAGCGATCTGCTTGGACCATTCTACTGTATGTGTATGTGTATGTGTACTGTATGTGGCCCTGGATTGAAGCTGGCTATTGGTGAAGTGAAGGACTTGGCTATCACAAATATTTCCTTGCTCTTATATTTGGGGCTTTCGATCTTGGTTTGAAAGAAGTTTATTTTGGCTCTTTGTAGTAGAGTATGGTAAATTTTAAGGTGGTCTTTATAAACCTTCCGGTCCACAGGGAGGTGTGATTTGCGCCATTTCCGCTCCTTTTTTCTACAGTCCCTTTGGGTAACAACTGGGGCTGCTGCCTCGATGTTGGTACGGAGCCATGAACCTATACGAAGTGCGTCCAACTCCGCATTTCCAAACAGCCCTGGAATGGAGTGGTGGAGGGTATCAGCTAGCTTAGGGATATCAATTTTGTGGAAAGCTCTACCACTTGAAACCGTTTGCTCTATGTTTGCCGGAATGACAGAGTCGCAATAAGGAATACCAAATTTTATCAGAAAGTGATCAGACCAGGTAATGGGAAGGGGGAGCTAGCCCAAAGATCAAAATTATGAAATATTTGGTGATTTTCATGAGTGGCAGAGGAGATAGATGAAGACATTTTAAAGGTCTGCATCGTCTCCAGCAAAAGTGTAGAGTGAGGATCTTTCTCACTGTCCATATGAATATTAAAATCTCCCAAAACAAGGCAATTATGTTTTAGGGCAAGAGAGGAAATAGCTGAGGTAATGAAATTGCTAATAGTACCGGGGGGGTCTGTAAGTTGAAAACCCCTCAATGAAAGGGGATAGAATGCACCAGAATCCTAAAGACTCTGTGCACTCTAAAGCTTCTGTCGGGATAAGGGAGCACTCTAAATTGTCCTTGTATGTAAAGGCGACACCGCCACCCTTCACCCAACATCTATCCTTCCTGAGTATTCAGTAGCCCACAGGAATGGCCTAGGTAATAGTTGGGTTAGAGACATCCGACATGTCTGTGTAAGAAATAGCAAATCAGGTAGTTAATCAGAAAGTAAGTTGTAAATGTGTGAAGTATGCTTTTGAATGGAGAGACAGTTAACCAAAATGGCCTTAAGGCCCAAGGTATACTTTTATGTTTGCCCTTATTATCACCCAGAGGGTACTTGGGTGCAAGTACCCTGGTCTGAAGGAGAGACCAGTTACACTTGTTACGCAGGTCAGGAACGCGGCTCTGGCAAGGTGGAAGTAATGTGAGATTAAATAGTGAGTCTCTATTGTAACAGACAGGAGAAAACTCACCAGTGGAAGATTGGGCAGCATTTCCACTTCTGACTTCAGGGATCATATTTACGGTGGACCGGGGGCCATGACTCTTGTGGTATCAGCATACTCTCACAAAATGATTCATCTTCCCACATCCCTTGCATCTCTTCCCGCACGCTGGGCCTTCCACTGAACCGTGGGGGATTCCTTCATAGTATCCGCACATTTGGGTGTTCATGTTGTCCTTTCGGCTTGGCTTGGTCATGGAGCATGTCAAGACAGTATTGATCGGTTTGTCTTTACGGGAGTCTTTAGGGCCGCCTCCATGTGGGCGGCTCTGGCCTGCGACAGTTCCTTGGTCCGTCCTAGCGTCACAATGTCTTCCAGTGGCTTTCCCGACTCTTCTAGTATTCTCTCTCAGAATTTGGCAGAGGCATAGCCTTGTATTATTTGTCCTAGTATCTTTTCCCTTTCATCATGAAATCCGCACATGCTTGCTCGGTCCTTGAGTCGAGCATGGAATACGTCAATAGACTCTTCAGCTTGTTGGTATGCCTGTCGAAAGACGAAGCGTTTATAGTCTTGGTTTGTCATGGGTTTGAAGTATGCTACATGGTGGCAATAAGGGTAAGATGCATCTTGGGGACCGCTTCAGTGATAGGCTTTGAGATTTTAAAAATGTCCTTTCCCCCCCAGGTGTAGGAGAATGGTCCTTAGCTACTGTTAGAAATGGGATTTCTGGTTGGCTGAGGCTTGCACCAAAGTCAGGCGGAAACCACCACTCTAGTTAGGGCAAGGGACTTACACTGCAAAGATAACCCCTGCTCACCCTCTTGTCGACATGACACAAGCAGTAAGGCTGATCCCGGAGGCATTATAAGTTAAGCATTTGCGCACGCACACACCAGCATCAACATCCCAGGCTCCCCACAAAAGGAAACGCCACACAAGGTTGTATAAAACATAGCCTTTGTATTATACCAAACACATTAGATAATAACTACACAATTTACACTGTGCCAACTGGCATGGGTGGAATTTACAGGCAATCATATACACAGGACAGGGCCACACAGACCACTGTCAGGAATAAGCACTTGGTAGAACTAGCAATTTGTAGGAATAGCACCTAGAACATAAAATAATTGTAGCACCTAATAGCAAATGCAGCACACAACCAGTAACCACTGGTAGAAGGTAGGTACACACTACGCAATCCTAACCACCTTAGGCATATATCACGCAGGGAACCCTGATCGCACTAGCATAACTATACTAGGCAAAACAACCCCCTAAGCATAAACACATTTAGAGGTATAGGCAAAAAGCATTGCATACTATGCATAGATCACATTAGGCAAGTAATCACATTTGCGCCAAAGATCACATAACTGACCCCAGGCCAACTTGGCCTCTCAGGGGCTCACAGGCCCAATGTCCAGAATGTCTGGGCTGGCTGCGCAGGTAGCCAAAGAAGAATGCGCAATGGGCCTAAACGATGCAGCTGCCCACTAAGTGCTGGGCAGCTGGGGAACTGAGCCTGGCACCAGCGTGCCTCCTGGCTCTCCTCTGGGCTCTTAAACAACTGTGCCCCAACAAATCTGAGCCTCTTGGGCTCTGAAACAAAAATGTTCCCCTTGGAGCCTTGTGGGCTTGAAACAACAAGGCTGCCACACTGGGGGAGCGGCCCGCTGCCAACCGGGGCCGCTCTACCCTCTGAAATGCCCCCAATGCGCGTGGAGCCTCGTGGGCTCTAGATTAAAAAATGCCCCCAGACGTTGGAGTCTCTCGGGCTCGAGATAAAGGGTTGCCCAATTCCGTTGGAGCCTCGTGGGCTCTGAATCATCAACTGCCCTGCTCGCTGGAGCCTCGCTGGCGCCTCGCTGGCTCTCAATGCAATAATGGCCAATAAGGCAGGAGCGGCCCGCTGCAACGTGGGGCAGCCTGGGAAAACGAACAGGGACAACCCCGAGCCCCCATCTTACCGGGCTCCTGTCTCGGGCATCCTGGGCAGCTCGTGGTGATCCTCTCCACATGCAGGGCTCTCTCCAGACACGGGAGCCCTGCTCAGGAATCCGCCACAGTCCTCGATTTCCCGGCTGTACACAGGAGCGCGGGGTAGGCTCCCGACCCTTCCTGCTTCTTCTCCAGGGACCGGCCTCCTTTCTGGGTGCGCTTGGGGAAGCCCTCGAGCCAGGGACCAATTCCTGCGCTGCCCAGGGATGACGTCAGTGGCTACAGTCCTTGGGGAGCACTCGGCCTCGGTGCAGCAGCGGTGATTTCCTCTGGCAATATTCGGGGTAGGCTCCCAAGATAAATAATAATATGAAGCGGGGTAGGCACCCGCTTAAAGCACAAAGTCCCTGGCAGGGTGGGCACCCGCTAGGGATATAAACCGGCAGTAATGGAGTAAATTATAAAGCGGCAATTATGTGGCAGGCAGTGCGGGGTGGGCACCCGCGCCGCAAACAAGCACCAGCACCACCAGGGGATTCCTTCTCCAAGGACAAACACGGAGGACCAGCAGAGCTCCCAGGGTGCTGAAAGATGCAGCCTGGTCTAGGAAATTCCAAAGGCACAGCACAAAGTTTCCAGGGCAAGAAAAAGTCCTTAGAAAGTCCTGTTGATGGTAGGGGGGCAAAGGGTGGCCTAGGGACGAGCTCACAGGGCCCTCCAGGCAGGGAGGCAGTCCCCAGTGGGGGTCCTCCTGGCGCCCAGCAGCAGCAGCAGGCCTCCCCATGTTAGGATCTGGAAAATAAAATTTTTCATGGGGTCACAGCCCCTTTTTATACACATATTCCTTTGTCTTTGGGTTGCAGGGTGGAGGAGAACCAGACGCAGCTGGTTTTGGAGCACTCTGTTGTGCTCAGCCTTTATTTGACTGTATATATTGTATATATTGCATGCGCAGTGTCAATGGTATGGTTAAATAGACAGGGGGTCTACAAATACCAATGAAAAAGCACGATGGGAATAATGCAATTAAAAACTACATTGTCCAGAATTCCCAGCAGGTTTACAAACAGGAAGTGTAAGAATCACATGCTTTCTGGGTAGTATGGGTATTTTAAACAATGTGCATCCTTAGAAAAAATTGACCGTGAGCAAGGTAGATGTAACTACCGAAACGCGTTGGTTTTTCTGTGCCAAATAGAAAATAAAAACATTTGCTGAGAATACTGCCTGTGAGTGGCGGCTCAATTCGTTGATTTTCCTGGAATGGACGTGGTTGGATTTATTAGCGGCTTGGTTCGGCCGCTGGAGCTACGCACCGCTAAGCAGCGCCATTACGGGGGAAACAGAACCACTGAGTTGGAATATATATATAGATTCACCACCAACATGGCATGAAAGTGTGTAAACACTATTTGGACAGAAGAGACATTTGCTTTCGTGAGCATAACACCATGTTAATGGAAATGTTAAATATCTGTCTAACTACTAACTTTTTTAAGTTTCAGGGTCAGATATACCAGCAACTCCGCGGTGTGGCGATGGGCTCGTGTTTCTCCCCTAGCTACTCATGCTTGCATGTGGGCTGGTGGGAGGAACACGAGCTCAAAACCACGCATCGCCATTGGTTACCTTACATCAAACACTATTGGCGTTTTATAGATGACGTCTGCATCATCTGGCAGGGTTCAGTTAATGAGGCTGAAATGTTTGTTGAGGAGGTTAACAAGAATCCCTTTAATCTTAAATTCACCTCCACCATCACTACTGACTCAGCCGAATTTCTTGATGTCAACATTTTCATTAAAAATGATCAAATTGAAACCTGCCTGCACAGAAAGGCCACTGCAGGCAATTCAGTTTTGCATGCTCACAGCTCTCACCCTGCCCACACCATTCGAAGTGTCCCCTATGGGGAGTTCATTCGCATCTGCAGAATATGCAGTGAAAATGACTCCTTGGAGAAATGTCTCAATGAATCCAGACAACGTTTCATTCATAGGGGGTATTCTGATGTCATTCTTGATAAGGCTCTCCATAAAGCTCGTGCTATTGAGCGTAAAACACTATTGATGCCCAAAACTTTAAACACCTCAACTGATGAAAGCACTGTGCGCCTCATTACTAACTATAGTACACAGGAGCATAAAATCAGGGGCATCATCACTTCTGAATGGCCTATAATCCTCACGGATGTCATTCTTGGACCTATACTATCCACAAGTCCCAATATTACATTCAGAAGATCGCCTAGTATGCGAGACGCTCTTGATAGACCTTTGCCCGAAGATCCACCTAAAAAGAGTTTAATCACCAAGACTGGATTCTTCCGATGCACATCGTGCCGAGCGTGCACTTTTGCCAAGAATAGTACCCACTATTTCACCGCATTTTGCTCCACACCTGTCCCTATGCGTGAATACCTCACATGTAGATAAGAATTTGTTGTATACAAACTTAAATGCACATGCAACCTTGAGTACATCGGAAGTACTAAACTTCCGGTACACCAACGGATATTGCAGCACATCCATGCAATTGTCAATAGCGACAACAACTACCCTGTCGCGAGACATTTTCGAGCTGTCCATGACAAGAAATTGAGGGATCTCGAATACACAGTTTTATGCTCAGAACCTCAACCCGGACGGGGAGGTGATAGGATGAAACTTCTTCGGCAGAAAGAATCTCATTTAATTCTGGCCTTAGACACCATGGCACCGAATGGTTTAAATCTGACCGAAGATCTGAGCAATTTTCTATAAACTGTATAGTGTCAGGTTTTGATGTAATCTCTTTCCATATTATGTTTTGTGTTTTCTGATGTGACGTAGATTATCACTGAGTGGTTGGCCGGCCGGCCAGCCTGCATTTGTATATACTTTGTTTAGGTGTTTCCTTCCATTTATATTGAAATACTTATTTTGTGAAGTTTGACACCTAATTGCAAAGTTTTTTGTTGTATTACCAAGTTTTGTCCTGTCAGGCATATTCCTCTTTAGCTGTGACTGTTTTTTCAATAATTTTTTATACCTTCCCTATCACCATTTCCCTTTTACTTTCTCTTGCTTTCTCCCACTTTTTTGGTTTAATTTTGGTTTAATTAACTTTATCCCTAGTATGTTGCTTTGGTCCCATGTTCACTTATACTATTTGTGAGTTATGCACTACACAGGATGCGATTCTTAGCTGCTTATTTCAAGTTCAGCAGGGTTATGTTATTTTTTGGCACTATGTCATCATTTTCTTGTTTATATTTGTGTAAACAGCATAGCCTTAATAAGGGTTTTTCAGGCACTTGCCGTCATTGTTCTTTGTAAATACATTTCCCCCTTAGGTAAATCATCCCTGTGTAAATAGTATTAATACTGGTTACATTCAGTGCGTTTTACTTCATGTAATCATTTGTGACCATGAGCGTTCAGTATTTGATTTGTTACATTTTCTTTTTACTTTGTTTCCACATTATGGTTGGTTTCAGTCCATCCTTTGTGTTTATTACCTGGAGAAGGCGTGTAACATCAGTTGTGTTCATTGGAGCCCTTTGTTTCTGTTTACTACTTAAACACTTTTTTGTTTCTGGCGCGCTGTGTGATCAAGCTCTCTTGTAGAGTGAAACGCGTCATCCTTAATAAAACAACGTCTTCCCTGTTTTCCATCGTGGAATTATTTTGCTGAGGCTCGAGTCAACAGCTGGCTAAGTGGTATTTCGAGGTCCCGACCGCTGGTTCCGATATCTTTGCGGAATCTGGACTGTTTTCTTCATATATATATATATATATATATATATATATATATATATATATATATATATATATATATATATATACATATATATATATATATATCCTCGCTCCTATTGCACTTTGTTGATGAACTCGTACACGGGTGCTGTTACTGCGGTAAGTGCTGCCGCAATATATTACGCTCCTCGTCCCCTTCCTTTTATCAAAAGAGACACAGCACTCGCGGGGGGGAAGTCATCGATTTTATTCGACTTTCAAACGCACCAGACGCGTTTCGGCATACGCCTTCCTCTGTGGTACCAGTAGTTATAGTTAGGACCTAGTTTCTATTCAAAAAGCATTTTTTCTTTTCCCAATAACTTCGGTGCCGGTTGACAAATCTTGGCGAAATTTTGAAAACTAGTTGGGGGCTCCGGTCAGCTCCTATTTTGAAAGCTTTGAGGTGAATCAGCAGGTGGGGGCCGAGAAAAAAGGGGGTCCCAAAACGCATTTTCCACATGTTATTTTCTATAGGAAACTTTAAACAAAGCTACAGCCCGAACTGCTGAACGTAATTACACCAAATGTAGCAAAAATGTAGGTCTTGGTTCAGAAAGATCTCTTTTTTTACAATAATGTAAATCCGTTCAGTAGTTTCTGAGAAATTAGAAAAAGAAAAAGTTTTGATATCTATGTGTGGAAGGGGAGCGCCTCTCACCTCGACGAGCCGGCACCCACGTAGGGAGTCCATGGCCGCTGACCCCGTCCCTCCAGCGTCCCTGACGACCAGAACTCCTCCTCTCTCTTTTTTCCTACAGGAAACGGAACCACCAGCGGGGTCGCGCAACGAACCGAAAGCGATCTCCTGTGGCCCTGGAAGTCCCGCCCCCTTCACCAGCCTGACACACAGAAAAACCGACGATGAAGAGAGGAGAGCGTTCGAGGCGGCGGACTCGTGGCAGGAGACAGCGTGGGGAGAACCTGAGACGGAGAGCGGAAGGATTGGGAGTGGAACCGAGGAAGAGGAGGACGTCTGGACCGAAGATTGGTGGAGTCCTCAGGAGGTTGCTGGAGAGCGGCCGCAACTCGCTGGAGAGTTGCGGCAGGGCACGTGAGTACACTGTTATCTTTTTCTCCGTGTCTCCCTGTAGATAACTGTAAAGTTGTTGTACATAGATTTCCCCCCCCCCACTGAGATATCACCTCTGCACTGTATATATTAACTAGACGTGTCACTGCACCAGGTTCTTTGTACTATAGACCCTATACACTTCCTTCACCTCGTCACGCTCGTCCCCCTCCCCCTCTCTCTGTCCCCATCCTTGAGCCCTCCCTTACCGTCCTCGCCCTCACGTTCTCTCTGGTCCTCTCACACCCGGGTGTTGGTGTCAGTACTCCGACGGTCCAGAAGCTGAAAAGGACTAACCGCCCTGTTCTCTCTCATTCCCCCCCTCCGAGGCGAAACCGGATCCAGTCCAGAGAGCAGAAGAGCACCCGAAGATCCAAAGACCCTCCAACCCGGACGGCTAGCCCAGCTGAGAACAACCCTGTTCAGCCTACACGCCGGGAACCAGACTTCAAGACCTTCCAGTTGCACCTCCATTCAAAATCCTCTTGTATGCTTTGATACCAAGCAATAAAAACAGCTGCAATAGCGCAATACATCCGGCCTCCATGCCTGTTATTCCGGTCCGCTCCCAGCCCTAGTCCACACTATGGTTTTGATATCTATGGCAGCAAAAGCTTCATTCTGATTGGCTGCCAACACTCCAAACCAGGAAGTGATGGCAGCCATCTTGTGACTTGATAACCGAGTCACAAGAAAACAGAGAAATAAGAATGAATAAAATGAAAAGGGGCAGGGTGCAGACTCCCTAACCCTCTAGGCCTGATGAGGGGTCCCACAGGGACGCCCAGTGCCAAAGAAAGCATTTTTGTTTAAATCGGCCAAATTTGTGCTTTGTGTGTAGACCTCGGAATCAGTGAGTGCATATGTAGTACCTGGTATTGGTGTGTCGATGGTTTCGAAAATGGTAGTCTGTATTTTACAGTGGGTGTATCAAAGGTTATATTAAAATGTGAGGAGGTGCATCAGATTTTCATGTGGATGATGTCATCAGTGATGTCATTTGAGATGTCATCAGTGACTTAGCGCTGGGACACTCCTGTGTAGTCATGCGCTCTACAAATGCCCATTCATTCATTCATGTCATCAGTGATGTCGCTGACCATGTCATGAATGATATAATATGTGACATCAACCGCAGTGCATTGCGGAGGCGCGAGTTATAGTTAGCTGAACTAACGGTAGAATTTCTATGGTTTTGTATGAGTGAAATGTACAACTAACTATAATGTCCCGGAAACCTATGTTTTTTTAAGTGAATTTGTAAGGTTTTTTAAATGCTAATTTCTAACTATAACGTGCCTGAAAACTATGAGTTTTTCAGTGATATGTATATGTATATGTAGATATATGCACACACATATATACATATATATAACTAGCAGCCCGTACCGACATTGTCCGGGTATGAATTGCTACTAGCCAGTAGTATATTCTTTTGTAGGATTTCGTTTTGATAGCATTTCTTATCTGTGACAGGCCTGTGAAACGCTCCGATTCACAGTGCACTGCTGATGCACTTAAGAGTGCGCATTCAGTAGTGTGTGAACTCGAGTTTCCTTACTTTATTTTTCCTTGCAATATTATATAGCGCGAACTCGACAACATGGCATGAGCACAATTTACATTACAGAAGAACACATTAATTTGTGGTAGGCACGGGGAGACAAAGCAATTTGCCTGGAATCACAGGATGTTGACCTGATGCAGAGATTCGAACGCAGCTCCCCAGCTCTAAAGTTCGCAATTGTAGAACTTGTGGCGGGAGGTGTGTCTAAAAGTGTATGTCGGTGCTGGCCATCAATGAGAGAGACCTGTGCATTTTTCAAATCGGTGGTGAAAGAATATGAGTATGTTGCTGGAGATGTGGGCCGCCGTGCCACCAATGTACTTACCGGGGGAGGGTAAACACCCATTATTCCGCAACTTTCTTTCCGCAGACCATCACTTTCATTATGAAAGTACCATGACTCCGCAATGCCATTATAACGCATGGCATTACAATTTATATGCTTTTACCATGCATACATTTACAACGAAATTCGTTGTAAATGCATGAATGGTAAAAGCATGTTTTTTTATGTTCGGATAAGGTAAGTATAGGTATAGGGGTATATGTTTTGGGGTACTGAGGTATATGTTTTGGGGTGTTTGGGTATTTTAAGGGTTCAGATATAGTTTTGAGTTATGGGGTACAGGGGTAGTTTTAGCGTTTAGGGATAGATATGGGTTTTGGGGTACAGGCATATTTTTAGGGTTCAGGGCTAGGTTTGGGTTTTGGGGTATAGGGGTATTTTTAGGGTTCAGGGGTACTTTTGGGTTTTGGGGTACAGGGGTATTTTAAGGGTTCAGGGCTAGGTTTGGGTTTTGGGGTACAGGGGTATTTTTAGGGTTCAGGGCTAGGTTTGGGTTTTGGGGTACAGGGGTATTTTAGGGTTCAGGGGTAGGTTTGGGTTTTGGGGTATAGGGGTATTTTTAGGGTTCAGGGGTAGTTTTGGGGTACAGGGGTATTTTAAGGGTTCAGGGCTAGGTTTGGGTTTTGGGTTACAGGGGTATTTTTAGGGTTCAGGGCTAGGTTTTGGTTTTGGGGTACAGGGTTATTTTTATGGTTCAGGGCTAGGTTTGGGTTTTTGGGGTGCAGGGGTATTTTTAGGGTTCAGGGGTAGGTTTGGGTTTTGGGGTACAGGGGTCTTTTAAGGGTTCAGGGCTAGGTTTGGGATTTGAGGTACAGGGGTATTTTAGGGTTTAGGGGTAGGTTTGGTTTTTGGGGTACAGGGGTATTTTTAGGATTTAGGTATAGGTTTTGGGGTACAGGGTATATTTATAGGGTTTAGATGGGTTAGTGTTTAACGGTGTTGGGGTATTTTAAGGAGTAAGGTTGAGTTTTGATTATGGGGTGCAGGTGTATTTGAAGGGAGCAGGGTGAACACCCATAGCTGAAATGTACAGAACCTGGGAAGAAAAAAACAATGAAATATTTGACACAACGCGCGCCCCGCACCCGCCCACACGATATGAGACATGGCATGAAGGGCGAAAAGTAAAAACATCAGTTGATGGACAGAATGCAGAACAATGTCATACATTCAGCCCAATACAGAGATCTGGGCCTAAATCCATCATTTTTTTTGCACTCCACACCACCTCAGCCTTGACCCTGTGCCTCATGGGAACATTCCAGGCCGAACTGCCAAGCCATGTCTTTCCTAGGCCGAACTCAAGCATCCTCGGACCATCTTCTGGCTACCAGCCGTCTTCAGCCAGGATAGCTTGACTCCAGTGGTGTGGAGAGCATGGGCCTCACGTCTGAGCATACCCTTCACACTCGGGGTGACAAATGCAAAAACAACAGTTGAAGGACAGAAAGCAGAACAATGCCATACATTCGCCCCAGTACAGAGATTTGGGCGTAAATCCATAGTTTTTTTGCACTCCACACCACCCCAGTTCAGACATGGCCTTATGCAAATAAGCCTTGACCCTGAGCCTCATGGGAACAGTCCAGCCCGAAGGGCGGAACGTACCACGCGCCCCCAGAATTGGTCCGCCCCCCCAGCACAAGCCCACAGCACAACGCAGACACGCCCACAAGGGACTACTTTGCTGGCACGGTTATTTTTCTTTTTAAATGTATATGGTGGGCGTCTGCATAGCCTATGTCCTTCTGCTGCATCTGCCCTTTCCAACGCTGTATTGGGTGTTGTGATTGGTGCTGTGGTTTCTGAGATTACCCGCCTCAAAGGTTTTTGGCTCTCTCTTTATTATATTAGTATGGATAGATATACATTAAAAAGGTTACATGCAACCTAAATTAGCATTTTCCATAGAAGGTCATAACTGGTTAAAAAAATATCAAAATCAAACTAAACTAACCAATAAAATCAAACTATGAACAACCTTAACAAATGAAATCTGACAAACAGTTAAAATAGCAATATAAAATGCTAACTCATTTTATCAACCGAATATTGCAAAATTTACAAGTGCTACAGTATGAGGAAACTCTGCCAAATTCTCTAACAAGAGAAATATCACCAGCTCGACAACTACCAAAGCAAGGGGCCTATTATGATGGAGGGCGAACAAAGACCGACCGCTACCTTAACGGAATGCGGGACGGTCCGCAAGGGGTGTGGCGGTCCCGCACCGGACATTAGGACCCTGTTCCCAGCATTATGGCAGGCGGTGCTCACAGCACCGCCCACCACAATGCTGGGAATGCATGTTGTGCACCGCGCAGTGCCTGCAACAACACTGCCATGGAAAGGCACATCTCCGCAGGCATTGTAGTATGGATGGGGATGTCTTGCAGACATCGCCACCATATTAACCTTGTTTTCCGCCAGTTGACGAGTCGACTGGCGGAATACCATTGGACGGTCTTTCCTTTCCCCGCGGACCCCCCAGCCATCATAATATAGTGGGGGTCTTTGCTGTGTGGATGGCGGGGGCAATCCCCCCGCCAACCTAATGGGTCTCCAAGTAAGTGAAACTTATATTATTATATTTTATAAACTAAAAGTTACTTGTAAACAATATTTAACATAGCAAATATTTAAAAAACACTCTACAACGAATAAAGCTTTACATGTACTTCCCAAGAGAAAATACTACAACCTGGAAAAGTTATTACCTGTAATAAAACACCTATCATGAAAAGCCAACAAAAAAGATAGAACAAATTAAGGATATATAAATATTAAAAAATATAAACTCCCCCCAAAAGCAAGTGAAAATAAACGTAGCCACCTCAACCTCTGCAAACCTCTACAAACTACCCACAAATGACCATTTCAAATGCAACTGATGTTTTTTTTCCAACAGAAAAGAAAACACCTGCTCTACATTACAGCACCCCAATAGAAAAGCAGCAAAACAGTGTTAAACATCTAAAAAGAACATACATGTAAGTATACATAATAGAAGTAGTTGAATAGTTATATATGTAAATAATAAATGTATATAGTTCAAAAACTTGTATGTAAAAGATATACTCCTTAAAGTTATTGTACAAATCACAGACCAACCACCTAACCCCACTTTAAAATGTTTCATTCTTAGACTAAAAAAGGCATCAATTATATTCCTCCTACCCCTAGAAGATGCCAAGACACAGAAATATCTGAGCATTTAACAATGGCACATAATGAGGAATCTTTCCTGTTATATGACAACCCAAACAATGATAAACAAGTCCTAGTATTTTATACAAAAGATAACTTACTAAACCTAAGCCATTGTCAAACCTGGATGATGGATAGATTCTTCAAAATGTGTCCCAAATTATTCACTCCGATATATGCCATTCATGGTGAATATCCAAACTCAAATATTGCTTTTGTATATTCCCCACCACCAAATAAAAAAACATAAAAATAAATTAACTTCTACCCACAAAAAATAATCATAGAAAAGCCATGATTCAAATTTTTTTTTAAATGTACCCCAAAACATCCATGCAAGGCTGTTAATACCATTTTAATCAATGCATGTGGAAACACCTCCAACAATCTGCACTGGTTTCTGACCCACTCAGATCGAGAGAGTCGGGAGAGTCCGACTGACCGAGTATGATGCATCAGGATGCTTGGTTGGACTCCCATTAATTTCTATGGAGGCCTATGTTCCTATCTGCATCGTAATTAACCATGGGATATTAACTCCGCTCCGCTAGCGGAGGTTGCAGAGATTTGTTAACTACGCCTTACATTGAAAACACGGAATTCATGCAAAAATTCCGACTCTGTCATGTAGCGGAGTTAGCTACTCTACCCACAACTCTTTGATAAAACAACTTAACCTTCACATGCTAAAAAAATATAACCAATTCACAAGAGTGAACTTTAAAAAATATACGGCACTGAGAGAGGTGATGTTTTTGGTGTCACCCCTAACCTAGGGCATTTCATGCTGAACGATTCGGTGGTGGTCCCAACCTCTTAGGACCATCCCAATCAAAGTTATGGACAAAAATACAATGCCAACCAAAGGCTCAGCACAGAATTATGGGGCGAGATTCTAGAGTGCAGTGAATATTAGAGTATTAGCTCTCAGCTGAGCCGGAAGAGCATGCCCCTTGAGGAATGTTTTGATATTGGATGCTATACTATTCACTGCTCTCTAGAATCTCGTCCCATAATGATTTGTAGGGCCTTTGGTTGGGATTCAATGGGAAAGAGAAGATACCCAGCAGCACTGTACTGTGAACAGGTGGCAGCGCGGCTGCCACCACACACCCAAAGGGGGATTAGGATATGGAGGGAGGCAACTCATTTTTTTGGTTGGGACTGAAAACTAACAGAGAAAACTCCACTGTGGGAAAGCTACGTTCTAAGGGAGGTTAGAGTCTTACAGGGGTTTCACAAATGGGGACTGTTAGGGATAGGTAGTTCAGGGGACGTGTGGAGAGGGCAAAGGATGATTGAGTTTCACAACCTTCAAAGGGAATACGAAATGATTGATTCAGATCGCTACATATATATTCAATTAATACATGCAGTGCGACAACATGTACCAGATGGTGAACACTAAGCAGAACACACAACCCTAGAGGACAGAATCTTATTAGATCCTATGACATCCAAAGCAACCTCTCTAATCTTTAAAAAAAGAATGAACAATACTCCAGACCCGTTAGTGTCTCTTCTAGCAGCATGGGAGACTGACCTATGTGCTATGGAGGAAGACGACTGGGCAGAGGCAATAGAGAGCCCTAAGGAAGTGGCAATAAGGGTGAGATTCCGTCTCGTACAATTATGCATATTACATAGATCCTATACATCTAGAGCACTCGTATACTGAATGAACCGCAGTGACACTGATATATGTACATGGGGTTGTTGGGCAAAGGGCACCTTCTATCACACGTTATGGGGCTGCCCCCATATACAAAAGTTCTGGAAAGAAATACCTCGAATATTGGTTGAGGTAGTGGGACAAGAAGTTCCTATGGTTGCCAAATGGCATATACTGTGTGACAGGAGTAGATAGATGACCTAAATATTTAACAATTTGGCTTAAGACAGCAGACATCGCAGCAAAAAGGAACATAGCAAGGGAATGGGGAAAGAACCAACCACCAATGGTGACTCAGTGGTAATAAGACCTGGAGTGGTGCTGTGTAGCAGGAAAAGTGGTGTTTTAGAACAGAGGTTGCCCCAATAAATGGGATAACATTTAGGGTTGTTGAACAAAGTATAGAGGGCATTGAAGCATGCATTAATCATTATTTGTAATGCACACAGTGTTCCTTACTAAAGTCAAGAAACGGAGGATGGCTGTAGAGGACATTGAACTCATTGATGCAATACTGTATTACAAATCTAATGAGAGCAAATGCTATCCCTATGTATGTATGAAGACATAATCTGTCATATGATACCCAAATGTATAGCCAAGTTTGTTAATAAATAATGTATATTTAAAAAATATATATTTAAAAAAGGCTTACCTGTTCTGACAAACAGCAGCACCTTATTATGACCTGGAACCCAGAAAATAGACTACATATGACTCAAATAGACTACAAAATAGAAGGTAGAAGTAAAAAAAAATGCTCCTAAATTAACTAAAAGAAAGGATCATATGCACAGGAATGAATAGGAAATAATTAAAAAATGTTGAATGAAAGAATTAAAAATATAAAAAAACATAAATCATGTCAACATTTTTTTTAACATTTTAGTATAAATCCAATAATAGTATCAAATATATACAATTATTTAACTCCTTCCATGCTCATGACGAGCTCAACTCGTCATGAGGCATAGTGCTTGTGTGCTCATGACGAGCTGAGCTCGTCATGAGCCGTGGAACGCTCACTCGCGGGGATAATTCCCCTGTGTGCTGAGCATTCCACACAAATGGGTGTGGCCGTGACGAGCTCAGCTCGTCGTGAGCACATGAGCCTCCCCACCCCCCCCCAGCACAGCGGGGGAATTACCCCCGCTGCGAAGGGGTTCATGTATGCTGAAAAATGTGTTTTTAAATGATGTTGAATATACGTACAAAAACCAATGTAAGAAATGTAAAAAAAAAATTAAACAATGAAAAAAAGTCTGTTCCTCAGTAATTATGACTGAAAAGGATTTTTTTGCATCCTATTCATGAAAAAGATGACATCTCCAACCATCAGAATTATAGAACTGTTGCACTTCTTGATACAGAAGCAAATATGTTTACAAGATTAGTTCTGGCTGACCTGGAGGACTGGATAAACAGACTGAACATTTTGCCACAGTTACAGATAAGATTCAGGAAAGGTTACGAAACATTGTGCAATATTACAATGATCAATCTTTTAGCAAAAAAAGTTATCAAACAGAAATCCAGCTTGTATGTATGTTTTTTAGATTATAGTGTTGCTTTGATAAAGTAAACAGTGGTACACTATGGCAAAAGCTGAAGGCTTGGAATATTCCGGCTAAACAAAAATTGTGTTGCAATTAGAATGCTGCATACTGACACCTGGGTTGGGGTCAAAATGGTGATGGGACGAACATTTCCAGAAGAATCCCTAAAACCCTAGGTCCATATATCAAGAAAGGGCGATACATTATCGCTGCTTTTATCGGCAGGAAACTGCTGCTAAAGCGGCGATAATGGGCTTGATAGTATGCCCTTGTGAATTCCCATAGAAGCCCAGGTTAACACAAGAAACCTGGGCTACTATGGAAATTCACAAGGGCCTAATATCAAGCCCATTATCGCCACTTTAGCTGCAGTTTCCTGCCGATAAAAGTAGCGATAATGTATCGCCCTTTCTTGAAAATATGGCACTTAGCCCTGTAACAGGGCTGTTGCCGGCTCTTGTTACTTTAAATCTGTATACAGTGGATCTATTTTCGGCAATACCTAAGTGAAATATCTATCCTCCCAAACCAGGGGCACAATTTATTCTATTGTTGCAATATGCGGATGACACCTTCCTGTTAGATCAGACTGCAGTTAACCTCCAGAGGAGCTTAAATGCCCCGCACAAATTTAATGAAGGGACTGCTATAAATATCTTGGAGTATGGATAGACTAGCAGATAACATGTAAAAGTCAGTTGAAGGCACTATGGGGCAGATTTACAAGCCCCTTGCGCCACTTTTGCGACACTTTTCCCATTTTAATAATGACGCAAAAGTGGCGCAAGGAGCTTGTTAATCTGCCCCTATGTACTTCTGCATGTTTCCTTCAAAAACAACTGTGGAAAACGAAGAGTAGTTTAAAGAGCCCAACATGGTTGAAAATATTAGAACTAATGAGAGCAAAGTTGGCAATGGCATTGCTATGTGGGTCATTAACGTAGGGATCAAGATTACGTGATGATTTAGAGAAGATCTACTCAGGGTATTTAAAAGCCAACTAAGATTGGAATTAGTCATAATCAATACATCAATTCAAACAGATATTAAATGTAACCAATATTGCTTCACACTAAGAAGACCATCGGAAAGTCTTCTTGAAATTCTGATCAACATAAATATATAATTGATACAGATACTGGAATACAAATTGTGACCAGAATCTTACAAGATTTTGGTCTACAGAAATTCTGCAAGGTAGGAACAGACTACAACCATTTTATAGTTCAAGTAAAAGCAGCAGCACGGCAACTTGGGCCCGATTCACAGAATGAACTTAAGACTCATCCTAAACTTACTACTATTTAGGCATTCACAGAATGCACTTACTACTTTTGGTAT